>NW_028158475.1:22500-132500 GCF_964263955.1 Coregonus lavaretus | reverse complement strand
CCAGAAAATCACATTGTAGGATTTTTAATGAATTTCTTTGCAAATTATGGTGGAAAATAAGTATTTGGTCAATAACAAAAGTTTCTCAATACTTTGTTATATACCCTCTGTTGGCAATGACACAGGTCAAACGTTTTCTGTAAGTCTTCACAAGGTTTTCACACACTGTTGCTGGTATTTTGGCCCATTCCTCCATGCAGATCTCCTCTAGAGCAGTGATGTTTTGGGGCTGTCGCTGGGCAACACGGACTTTCAACTCCCTCCAAAGATTTTCTATGGGGTTGAGATCTGGAGACTGGCTAGGCCACTCCAGGACGTTGAAATGCTTCTTACGAAGTCACTCCTTCGTTGCCCGGGCAGTGTGTTTGGGATCATTGTCATGCTGAAAGACCCAGCCACGTTTCATCTTCAATGCCCTTGCTGATGGAAGGAGGTTTTCACTCAAAATCTCACGATACATGGCCCCATTCATTCTTTCCTTTACACGGATCAGTCGTCCTGGTCCCTTTGCAGAAAAACAGCCCCAAAGCATGATGTTTCCACCCCCATGCTTCACAGTAGGTATGGTGTTCTTTGGATGCAACTCAGCATTCTTTGTCCTCCAAACACGACGAGTTGAGTTTTTACCAAAAAGTTATATTTTGGTTTCATCTGACATTCTCCCAATCCTCTTCTGGATCATCCAAATGCACTCTAGCTAACTTCAGACGGGCCTGGACATGTACTGGCTTAAGCAGGGGGACACGTCTGGCACTGCAGGTTTTGAGTCCCTGGCGGCGTAGTGTGTTACTGATGGTAGGCTTTGTTACTTTGGTCCCAGCTCTCTGCAGGTCATTCACTAGGTCCCCCCGTGTGGTTCTGGGATTTTTGCTCACCGTTCTTGTGATCATTTTGACCCCACGGGGTGAGATCTTGCGTGGAGCCCCAGATCGAGGGAGATTATCAGTGGTCTTGTATGTCTTCCATTTCCTAATAATTGCTCCCACAGTTGATTTCTTCAAACCAAGCTGCTTACCTATTGCAGATTCAGTCTTCCCAGCCTGGTGCAGGTCTACAATTTTGTTTCTGGTGTCTTTTGACAGCTCTTTGGTCTTGGCCATAGTGGAGTTTGGAGTGTGACTGTTTGAGGTTATGGACAGGTGTCTTTTTTACTGATAACAAGTTCAAACAGGTGCCATTAATACAGGTAACGAGTGGAGGACAGAGGAGCCTCTTAAAGAAGAAGTTACAGGTCTGTGAGAGCCAGAAATCTTGCTTGTTTGTAGGTGACCAAATACTTAATTTCCACCATAATTTGCAAATAAATTCATAAAAAATCCTACGATGTGATTATCTGGAAAAAAAATTCTCATTTTGTCTGTCATAGTTGACGTGTACCTATGATGAAAATTACAGGCCTCTCTCATCTTTTTAAGTGGGAGAACTTGCACAATTGGTGGCTGACTAAATAATTTTTTTCCCCACTGTATCTATAATTTGAATTAGCTATCTTTTTCATTCTCCTTCCTCCTGTCTTTTTTTCTTTGTTAGTACTTTTCTTTGATTATTTTATGATATGAAGCACTTTGTTACTTGAATTGAAAAGCACTATACAAATAGTTATTATTATTATTATTATTATTATTATTAGTTCAACTTTGCCCTCTAGTGTAAGCTCACAGCACTGCTCCTTTTACCAGAAGCCAGAGGAGCAATACCAAAAACAACTGACAAAGGGATACCTGATAAAACTGTAGTGTAAGATAATGCAATGTTTAGTTTGTTCTAATGCTGAGAGTAGCAGAGAAAACATTTGAAACAGATAGACTAGCCTCATTGGACCGTCCTGATCTCGCCAGCTTGATGGTGAATCAGGCTACAGATTGGTAGTAGACAAAACTGTGGGGTAAATTAACACAATCTTTAATGTGAACATTTGCTGATGCTAGCGTTAATAATAATATGAATAATAGCCACAGAGAAAGTGATGTTTGTTGTTTTGTTATTCAGCGTATAACTATGACTGTCCCCAATGTCTCTCCTATCTTCTGTCAAGGCTAGAAGTCTGTGGATCTTTCTGTGGGAGGAAGGTTTCGCAACAGATTTTCACTCCTCTTCTAAGCTGACAGGAATTGATGGTGTGTGTTTTTTGGAGTGTTTTCACACACACACACACACACACACACACACACACACACACAGCCTTGGGTTTTCTCTTTCCCTCCTAAAAGAATAAACAGATTCAGATGAGACAACGGAGTTCCAAGAAACTCTTAAGTTTATTTCATCCCATCCTCTCTCTCTCTCTCTCTCTCTCTCTCTCTCTCTCTCTCTCTCTCTCTCTCTCTCTCTCTCTCTCTCTCTCTCTCTCCGTTTTCCCACACACAAGGTAAATGTACATACTCACACCGTCACACAAAGTTGTGGATAGTCACTTCAAAACCACACCACTAGACCAGAGACATTCAAACATGAACTTCAAAGGTATCTAAAGGGTGTGAGAGTTGTACGTTTGTCAGTAAACACGCCTTATGTTGACTTCAACAACAGTCCTATTCTAGAGAAACTATCTCTTCTATGATTTATTGAAAAACTAAACCACAGAATTCTCTGAAAGTTCTGTGTGGTTATCGCCTGATGACGGAAACTCAACCACAACCCCCCCCCCCCACACACACACACACACACACAAACACACACCACACACATTGAAAAGAGCTTGAACTTTATGAAACTGCCTCTGTGAAGGAAAGGTCATGGGACGTACTCAACGGTCTCAGGTGGTCAGGGAGAATGCATTGTAAATCACCTATAGCGCTACAGCCAGAGTTTGCAGAAAGAAGACGTGCATTTACGCAAATAAAATAAGTGTTGACCTTTTGGGGCTAGTCAGTGGTTCCATTGAACTTACAGGAGGTCGCTGAAAGGATAATATGGTCACAGGTTGTCAGGGAGAAAGGATTGGAAATCACCTTTAGTGGGAGCTAGAGTTGGCGGAAGATGGGGCATTTTTACATGTACGTCATCAATTAACCTAATGACATAGTCTGTCGTTCCATTGAAGTCTGACGGGGGAAGCTGATGTATAGATGTAAACCACTGGTCTTTAGGTCATGTTTGGGACTTTGCATAAATGATTCAAACAGAGGGGACCCTTTTTCTCGCCAAGGATATGACTGATCTGCATACCCTGTAATGGGCACAGGGTAATCTAGGTTAACCTAGAACTAAAATCTTGTGTAATTTGATCAGATCCTCAATTATATTAAGTAGTCTGTCCACGAGAGATTAGGGACAGGGTAGCCAGCCTACAGACTTCTTACCATCAACAAATCCTTGGCTTTGTGTGCCATCACTACTGAGAGATTTCCCTATACATTTCTGGTGATTTTTTTATGTGGCCATATTTCATTCATGACCTGTATAGTAAATGCTACAATAATACAATTATCATTATATGTTACCTGATAGTATATTTTACCCAGCCTTGCTTTCTGGTAAGTATGTCTTGGACAAGTAAGGCTTGTTCCCGAGTCAGAATGGCCAATATAGCAGGCGCCATCTAAACAGGATGCTTGCTTTCTGGTGCTTACCTACAAATCCCCCTGTGACCATCCGAATGTGGCCGTTCACCATTGAATGTGCCCAGATCAGCAGTAAAGCATCTGTGGCCATGGGGAAGAGCCAGAGTAGTAAAGCCTACCTCTCCATTGTCTCTCTCACCCTGAACAAAACCAGTCAGGGCCTCTCACCCCATGTGGATGAGACCAGGCTGGGCTGAAGAGAGAGCAGAGAGGGGCAGTGCCTGGCTGGCTGTAAGGTTGGTGTGTTTATTAGTGTTTAGATTGTTGACTAACTATTTTGGTTAGAAGGTGGTTTGGTTAGAAGGGTTGCTGATTTGACTGTTGATGTGATACAATTTGTCTCGCTAGATGTTGCTGTTTGGCTAGTGGTCAGTCAATGGCCCTATTTTGGTGGTTTGGTTGGAGTGCTGATGTTTTATGTGCATTGTTGTGATACAGTTAGATGATGATGACTGAAGAGGAGACTACTTCCTGTGATGTCACCATGACAGCTGTCCAAGAAGTGAGTGTTTGGCCTGATTTCAGAACTATGTTTGTCATACGCCATCATCTGTGGCAAATCTATAATGCACCACTCAATGCCCTTAATTGTATAGCCTCTAAAAAATCATTGATTTTACTCTATCTTTCGACATTACAGGACTCACATGAGAGGATCATGTCCAGACAAGACCAAGAGGAAAAGCTCACTATTACAAACTGGTACAGTATGGTGAGTGTGTGAGAATGTTTAATGTTGTGTGTGTCCTAAATAGTAACCTATTCCCTATATAGTGCATTACCCCCAAACTAGTGCACTATATAGGGCATAGGGTCTCATGTCAAATGCAGAAAGTTGGAAAAGTGAGGAGTGAATGTTATTTTTAAACCGTAAGTATGTCACTCCTGAGCCACCTTACTGTGCTGACACACTATCATCATCAACATCACCTCTGTACTGTTTGAATCAGAGGGTGAAATTAGTTTTTATGCATCCCCTCCACAGTGTGTGGCTCTCCAGAAACAGGAGCAGGAGCTGAGGCTGTCTGAGGGCTCCTCCAGACCTCCAGGCCAAGCCCAGTCCTTCCTGGCCCAGCAGAGGCAGTCCACCCAGGCCAGGAGCAGGAGAGGCATGGGGCTCTCTCCCAGGCTACAGCCCAGATAGGAGGGAGAGTGACGGCTGGAGAGGTCTCTCTGTGGAGGATGGTGGGGATTGACACTGGGTGGACAAGGAACGTTGGAAGAGGATGTTGATGGGAGTTTTGTGAATGTAAAAAATATATTTTGGATGTTACAAAAAAAGTAGTTAATGTGCGCCACCTGCTGGCCAACTGGTATTGATTTTCGTTTTTTTGTCCATCTCAGTTTGAATCTAAAAGTAAAAGGAATAAATAGGACAGTAAAGGACTATCACTCTGTAATCTGGTGATGAATTATGTGTGCCCCCTTGAAGCTAAAATATGGGCAGATTGCCATCAGATTGCTATAACTGTACCCCTTTCTTCTGCAAGCCCGAATTCTGCAAGTCTTCTGCAAGTCTCCAAATCGGTAGATTTTTATCCATGAATTTTCACAATTTTCACAATGTGTTGCCAATGCATTTTGCGCTCCTAATAAAATATCTACGTGATTTACAGTATAGCGCTCATTTTCTCCAGATTTAATTTGACCGTATTGTCTTAAATATCTGCTGTCATCACAGGCATTTTGTCGCATAGCAACATAAATGGAACTATGGCTAGAAATATGTAGTTTTATTTACCTCATTATTATTTATAACAATGTAACAAGGTGAAAAATCATTCATCTAAAGTAAATTTACAGTGTAAGATTGGTGAACACAGTGTGAGCTGCAGCTCAACCTTGCAGCATCTGGGTGGATTGTTCAGTAAAATGAACTTCATGCAGATGATCTATAGGCCAGGGCCCAGATTCACAAAACCTTAAGAAGAAATGTCTTCTTAACTGCCATTTTTTCCTTAACTATAGACTTAAGAAGAAAGTTAAGCAAAGTTGCTATTCCTCAAAAAGGTAATTGAAAATGTTCTTGCGCTATTTCTTATGTTTCTCCTTAAGCAAAAAATTAAGAAGAAATTCGATTCTTGAAAATAAAGTTTTTGGAAATGTTCTTAATTCCAAGACAGCTAAACCCTTGCCTTAAACCCAGGGCAGTGAGAGAAAAAGCTCATGAAAGCAATTGAACATTTTTAATTCACTCACAATCTGAACATTTCAGTATTGATTATTTTAAACCCAAGAACATGTTTTAGAACAGTAATATCAGTAAGAAATATGCTAACATGATTGCCATTGCTAGCTAAATAGCTAGCTAAAACTGTTGCCTAGCAACAAACATCTTAAGAAGATTTGTAAGAAGAAATCTTAAGATATTGTTGAGGAATTGCACTTACAAACTATCTTATGAACTTATTTTTTTGAGTAAGAAGTGTTTTGTGAATCTGGGCCCAGTGCTTTTTCATGAACATAGTACAGTGACATATGACCTAGCTCTTCAGTGTAGTGTGTTGGTCCCATTAGGACAGAAGTGTGCATGTTCTCCCTTACTCATAGTCTGAATCTGAAATGGCATCCTATTCCCTAAGTAGTGCACTAATTTTGGCTAGAACAGGGTGTGACTTGTAGTTTCGGAGCCAATGGGGACTCTGACCCCATGCTGACGCTCCTATGACGCTGTGGGGCGCTGTAGGATGGCACGGTGAGGAAGGACATCTTGGTTCCACCAATGGGCGGCTTGGGAATGGCGGGGATCACTGTGTTCTGCTCTGTGATTGGTTCGGCGATGAAGAGGTCTCGGGTGGAGCAGGCTGTGGGACGGGGGTGGATGATGCTGGGGGCTAGGGGGCTGGAGGGGGTTTTCGAGGCTGGTCTGGGTGTCTTATCCTGGGGTTGTCTGGTGGACGTTTGGCCTGGGTCTCTGGAAGGTTGGAGGGGTGATGGGAGCAGTGGCATGGGGCTTTGAATATCTCCTGTCACCTCAGTGTTCCCTTCCTCCAGCTTCTCTTTCTCTGCCCCCTTCTGGGCGTTCCCCTCATCCTCTTCTTCGTCCTCTTCTTCCATCATCTCTTCCTGGCTTTGGAGGGCGTCCCCACATCTCTCCACCCCAACCCCAAACTGTACCTCCATGAGGGGGGTCCTAGCATTAACCACCCCTCCACAACTACATATGGTACTCTGAGTATCCTGACCCAAAACAGACGGCAGCGACCCCCCAGACGGCCCCAAAGTCTTCCCACTTTCATCATCCTTGTCCTCACCCTCTTCATCACTGAACGAGGGCGGGTACATCCCGGAGGGGCGGCGGAACCTCTGGAGCTGGGCGGAGGTGCGGCGCAGCGCCCCTCCCATGAGCCCCGTGGGGGACGGGGCAGTGAAGAGGAGCCGGTTGAACAGGGCCATGTTGGGGTGTCGACCCCCATCCTCAGACTCCACGTTCTCAGTGATATCCGCCAGGGGCGCAAAGTGCATCTCCTCTTTGGGGATCCTGGAGGGGACAGACTCAATTCAAATCACTACAACAAATTCAATTCAAATCACTACAACTTTACTAATTCCATTAAGGGCATACAGTAGTGTTAGAAAGGTTGGAAAGATAAAACGAATCATCTTTGGACTTGTAAAACATACATACGGAATATTTACTTACTTGCAAAAAGGTGAACACATATTTGAGGTGTATTGTAGAAATGTATTGCACCTGCCCCCAAAATAGAATTAAATAAAATAGACACTCACGCCATGTCGAAGGTGGAGCCCTGGAAGGAGGGTTTGCGCAGCCCGAATAGAGTTGCGGCAGTGTAGGGAGGACGAGGGTTAGAGTCGTTCCAATATCGGTCTCTTTCCATGATGGGAAGATCCCCATACATCTCATCAACTGCCATCATGGAGACCTGAGGAAACACACACAAACACTTCCTCTTCAGTTTCAGATGAGGGAAGTTCCAAGAAACTCTTCTGTTTAAGTTTCCTTTCACCCCACCATTTTTTCTCTCACTTTGAATGTTTCAAAAGTACTTATCCCACTCATGTACACATGTAGGCTCGGCCCTGATTGATGTGCTTTCTGTCACCTGGAGCTGCATGGCAAATGAAAAGTAACACAAGGAAAGCACAAAGGACTAGTCAGCCCTTCCCCTCTGAGGGGCAAAAATGTATCTCTCTGTTACAGTATCCAGAGGACTGACTATTGAATGTGTGATAAAATAATGCTATAGTATCCATGTCTGGTATCTATCTTAAACTTGTCCCCTAAAGAGGACTCTGAAGCTATCTATATGTATGTATATTGAACAAAAAATTTTACGCAACATGTTTGGTCCCATGTTTCATGAGCTGAAATAAAAGATCCCAAAAATGTTCCATATGCACAAAAGCTTATTTCTCTCAAATGTTGTACACAAATTTGTTTGCAACCTGTATCAAGAAGCTGATTAAACAGCATGATCATTACACTGGTGCACCTTGTGCTGGGGACAATAAAAAGCCACTCTAATATGTGCAGTTTTGTCACACAACACAATGCCACAGATGTCTCAAGTTTTAAGGGAGATGCAATTGGCATGCTGACTGCAGGAATGTCCACCAGAGCTGTTCCCAGAGAATGTAATGTTCATTTCTCTACCATAAGCCGCCTCCAAAGTTATTTTAGAGAATTTGGCATTACCACGTGTAACCACGCCAGCCCAGGACCTCCACATCCGGCCTCTTCACCTGTGGGATTGTCTGAGACCAGTCACCCGGATAGCTGATGAAACTGTGGGTTTGCATCACAGGAGTTTGGTGGCACCTTAATTGGGGAGGACGGGCTCGTGGTAATGGCTGGAGCAGAATAAGTGGAATGGTATCAAATACATCTAACACGTGGTTTACATGTGTTTGATGCCATTCTATTCGCTCCGTTCCAGCCATTATTATGAACCGTCCTCCCCTCAGCAGCCTCCACTGGTTTGCACAACCGAAGAATTTCTGCACAAATTGCCAGAAACCATCTCAGGGAAGCTCATCTGCGTGCTTGTTGTCCTCACCAGGGTCTTGACCTGACTGCAGTGGGCAAATGCTCACCTTTGACGGCCACTGGCACGCTGGAGAAGTGTGCACTTCACGGATGAATCCCGGCTTCATCTGTACCCGGGCAGATGGCAGACAGTATGTATGGTGTCATATGGGCGAGCGGTTTGCTGATGTCAACGTTGTGAACAGAGTGCCCCATGGTGGCAGTGGGGTTATGGCATAAGCTACAGACAACGAACACAATTGCATTTTATCGAAGGCAATTTGAAAGCACAGAGATAACGTGACGAGATCCTGAGGCCCATTGTCGTGCCATTCATCCGTTGCCATCACCTCATGTTTCAGCATGATAATGCATGGCCCCATGTCGCAAGGATATGTACACAATTCCTGGAAGCTGAAAATGTCCCAGTTCTTCCATGGCCTGCATACTCACCAGACATGTCATCCATTGAGAATGTTTGGGATGCTCTGGATCGACATGTACGGCAGCATGTTCCAGGTCCCGCCAATACCCAGCAACTTTGCATAGCCATATCTGTACAGGGTGAACTCAAAATTACTCTATGCAAATGGATTTTACGGTCCTCTGAGGAATTTGTCTCATTTACATTGGTCTCATCCGCCACACAACATGCCTTTAAATGCTGTGACACCCTGTGGAGATTGGGCCTGGCGGTGGTCAAGTTACTGTAAACTTGGCATCGTTGGTTGGTTTTGGGTTGAAAGGTTAAACCTTCAGATGTTATAAATGGAATCAAGGTTGTTCTCTGTCTTATCCTGTATCCAGTCCATGGAGGAAGGTTGTATGATCAATTCTCATTTCCTAGGTTTTGTTCATGCTTTGTTTGTAAGTTAACCTTAGTGGTGTAAAGTACTTAAGTAAAAAGTATTTTAAAGTACTACTTAGGTCGTTTTGGGGAGTACTTTTACTTTTGATACTTAAGTATATTTTAGCAATTACATTTACTTTTGATACTTAAGTATATTTAAAACCAAATATTTTTAGACTTTTACTCAAGTATTATTTTACTGGGTGACTTTCACTTTTACTTGAGTCATTTTCTATGACGGTATCTTTACTTTTACTCAAGCATGATAATTGGGTACTTTTTCCACCACTGGATCTATATACCTAGACTAATGCTTTGTTAATGTCAGTATTGCCTTGTAACTTAAGCTTTATGCCTTGTATGTGAATCCATTCATTTTACAAAGTTATTAAATCATACTTGCTTTGATATTGGCTTTTCATGGCTATTCCTTGATCTCAACTGTACATTTCGGTGTTCCTCAAGGTTCCGTTTTAGGACCACTATTGTTTTCACTATATATTTTACCTCTTGGGGATGTTATTCGAAAACATAATGTTAACTTTCACTGCTATGCGGATGACACACAGCTGTACATTTCAATGAAACATGGTGAAGCCCCAAAATTGCCCTCGCTAGAAGCCTGTGTTTCAGACATAAGGAAGTGGATGGCTGAAAACTTTCTACTTTTAAACTCGGACAAAACAGAGATGCTTGTTCTAGGTCCCAAGAAACAAAGAGATCTTCTGTTAAATCTGACAATTCATCTTGATGGTTGTAAAGTCGTCTCAAATAAAACTGTGAAGGACCTCGGCGTTACTCTTGACCCTGAGTCTCCTGAGTGGCGCAGTGGTCTAAGGCACTGCATCGCAGTGCTAACTGTGTCACTAGAGATCCTGGTTCGAATCCAGGCTCTGTCGCAGCCGGCCGCGACCGGGAGACTCATGGGCGGCGCACAATTGGCCCAGCGTCGTCCAGGGTAGGGGAGGGAATGGCCGGCAGGGATGTAGCTCAGTTGATAGAGCATGGCGTTTGCAACGCCAGGGTTGTGGGTTCGTTTCCCACAGGGGGCCAGTATAAAAAAAAATATATATATATATATATATGTAAGTCGCTCTGGATAAGAGCGTCTGCTAAATGACTAAAATGTAATCTCTCTTTTGACGAACATATCAAGACTGTTTCAAGGACAGCTTTTTTCCATCTACGTAACATTGCAAAAATCAGAAATTTTCTGTCCAAAAATGATGCAGAAAAATTAATCCATGCATTTGTTACTTCTAGGTTAGACTACTGCAATGCTCTACTTTCCGGCTACCCGGATAAAGCACTAAATAAACTTCAGTTAGTGCTAAATACGGCTGCTAGAATCCTGACTAGAACCAAGAAATTTGATCATATTACTCCAGTGCTAGCTTCCCTACACTGGCTTCCTGTTAAGGCAAGGGCTGATTTCAAGGTTTTACTGTTAACCTATAAAGCGTTACATGGGCTTGCTCCTACCTATCTTTCCGAGTTGGTCCTGCCGTACATACCAATACGTACGCTACGGTCACAAGACGCAGGCCTCCTAATTGTCCCTAGAATTTCTAAGCAAACAGCGGGAGGCAGGGCTTTCTCCTATAGATCTCAATTTTTATGGAACAGTTTGCCTACCCATGTGAGAGACGCAGACTCGGTCTCAACCTTTAAGTCTTTACTGAAGACTTATCTCTTCAGTAGGTCATATGATTGAGTGTAGTCTGGCCCAGGAGTGTGAAGGTGAACGGAAAGGCTCTGGAGCAACGAACAGCCCTTGCTGTCTCTGCCAGGCCGGTTCCCCTCTCTCCACTGGGGTTCTCTGCCTCTAACCCTGTTACAGGGGCTGAGTCACTGGCTTGCTGGTGCTCTTTCATGCCGTCCCTAGGAGGGGTGCGTCACTTGAGTGGGTTGAGTTACTGACGTGATCTTCCTGTCTGGGTTGGCGCCCCCCCTTGGTTTGTGCTGTGGTGGAGACCTCTGTGGGCTATACTCGGCCTTGTCTCAGGATTGTAAGTTGGTGGTTGAGGATATCCCTCTGGTGGTGCGGGGGCTGTGCTTTGGCAGAGTGGGTGGGGTTATATCCTTCCTGTTTGGCCCTGTCCGGGGGTTTCTTCGGATGGGGCCACAGTGTCTCCGGACCGCTCCTGTCTCAGCCTCCAGTATTTATGCTGCAGTAGTTTATGTGTCGGGGGGCTGGGGTTAGTTGGTTATACCTGGAGTACTTCTCCTGTCTTATCCAGTGTCCTGTGTGAATTTAAGTATGCTCTCTCTAATTCTCTCGTTCTCTCTTTCTCTCTGAGAACCTGAGCCCTAGGACCATACGTCAGGACTACCGGGCATGCTGACACCTTGCTGTCCCCAGTCCGCCTGGCCTTGCTGCTATTCCAGTTTCAACTGTTCTGCCTGCGGTTACGAAACCCCTACCTGTCCCAGACCTGCTGTTTTCAACTCTTAATGATCGGCTATGAAAAGCCAACTGAGAGACCTGAGCCCTAGGACCATACGTCGGGACTACCGGCCGTGGTGACTCCTTGCTGTCCCCAGTCCGCCTGGCCTTGCTGCTATTCCAGTTTCAACTGTTCTGCCTGCGGTTATGGAACCCCTACCTGTCCCAGACCTGCTGTTTTCAACTCTTAATGATCGGCTATGAAAAGCCAACTGAGATTTATTCCTGATTATTATTTGACCATGCTTGTCACTTATGAACATTTTTGAACATCTTGGCATGGTTCTGTTATAATCTCCACCCGGCACAGCCAGAAGAGGACTGGCCACCCCTCATAGCCTGGTTCCTCTCTAGGTTTCTTCCTAGGTTTTGGCCTTTCTAGGGAGTTTTTCCTAGCCACCGTGCTTCTACACCTGCATTACTAGCTGTTTGGGGTTTTAGGCTGGGTTTCTGTACAGCACTTCGAGATATTAGCTGATGTAAGAAGGGCTATATAAAATAAAATTGAAATTGATTGATTAGTCAGCTAAACGAATAATACTTGATTGCACATGATTTAACCATATTCTTGCATATTGCTATTTATATTATGGAGTCATTTAATTATTTAATGGGCTAATTGCTTAGTCTTATTACGGGTCGCATGTGATGTATTTATAATATCATATACAGTGCATTCGGAAAGTATTCATACCCTTTCACTTTTTCAAAAAAATAAAATATGGCCAAAATGCATTGGCAACACATTGTGAAAATTCATGGATAAAAAATCTACCGATTTTTTTAAAAATTGTCTTTCATCAAGGATCTCTCTGTACTTTGCTCCGTTCATCTTTCCCTCAATCCTGACTAGTCTCCCAGTCCCTGCCGCTGGAAAACATCCCCACAGCATGATGCTGCCACCACCATGCTTCACCGTAGGGACTGTGCCAGGTTTCCTCCAGACGTGACGTTTGGCATTCAGGCCAAAGAATTCAATCTTGGTTTCATCAGACCAGAGAATCTTGTTTCTCATGGTCTTAGAGTACTTTAAGTGCCTTTGGCAAACTCCAAGCGGGCTGTCATGTGCCTTTTACTGAGGAGTGGCTTCCGTCTGGCCACTCTACTATAAAGGCCTGATTGGTGGAGTGCTGCAGAGATGGTTGTCCTTTTGGAAGGTTCTCCCATCTCCACAGAGGAACTCTGGAGCTCTGTCAGAGTGAACATCGGGTTCTTGGTCACCTCCCTGACCAAGGCCTTTCTCCCCCGATTGCTCAGTTTGGCCGGGCAGCCAGCTCTAGGAAGAGTCTTGGTGGTTCCAAACCTCTTCCATTTAAGAATGATGGAGGCCACTGTGTTCTTAGGAACCTTCAATGTTGCAGAAATCTTTTGGTACCCTTCCCCAGATCTGTGCCTCGACACAATCCTGTCTCGGAGCTCTACAGACAATTCCTTCAACTTCATGGCTTGGTTTTTGCTCTGACATGCACTGTCAACTGTGGGATCTTATAAAGACAGGTGTGCCTTTCCAAATCATGTCCAATCAATTGAATTTACCACAGGTGGACTCCAATCAAGTTGTAGAAACATCTCAAGGATGATCAATGGAAACAGGATGCACCTGAGCTCAATTTCGAGGCTCATAGCAAAGGGTCTGAATATTTAGGTAAATAAGGTATTTCTGTTTTTTATTTGTAATACATTTGCAAAAAATTCTAAAAACCTGTTTTCGCTTTGTCATTATGGGGTATTGTGTGTAGATTGATGAGGGGAATAAAAAAATAATAAATGTTAGAATAAGGCTGTAACATAACAACATTTGGAAAAGGTCAAGGGGTCTGAATACTTTCTGAATGCACTGTATATAAAATATTACCCCACTACACATGCATGCATATACTACATCTAAGATAACAATGGGGGGTTGTGAGAAGGATAGCAATACATGTGTGATTCAATATAAACCTGGAAGTTCCTGTCTATCAGCCAGTTGGTCTCAAAGTCATCATCGTCCTCTCCAAATGGGTTTATCAACTGCTCTGCTACCTGAAAAACATAACAAATCGGTCATGTTCATTGGGGCACGCAAAGTAAATGTTTTGCAACGGGAAAAATAAATAACAATTGTTTGTTTTTGTAGCCCTTCCCTGTTTCAGTCTGAGTTTCTTTCATTTGGTACCTAGAGAACACAACCATGAATTCCCACTGACCTTGAGCCAGCCAGCGTAGAAGAAGAACTGTAGCAGAGTGAAGATGGGGACGTACAGGTCCAGGTCATGACCCAGGTAACCTTGAGTGGGGTCCAGGAACTGACGTCCTATCAGACACACGAAGAAGAAACTGTACACGGCCAGAGTCACCACCTATAGGGACGGTGGAGACGAGAACATAGGACACAGAATGAGTGATGCCGACTGAGACAATTCTACAAAGATTGAAGCACCTGCATGCAAACACAGACACACACACACACACACACAAACCTGAGTGTAGACCAGGGGAACACTGATCATGTCGTAATGGAAAAGCATACTGCAGTTCCCTCTGAAATGATTGAGCTCCTGCCGACATAAACAGACAAACACACATGTTTAAGTTATTGTTTTTGTTGAATGTATTGTTTTTGTTTAAGGTTCAGTCAGTATGTAAGTCGGGTATAGCTTATTCATGTCATAATATTGACATATGTGGTTTATAACTATGTTGTATTATGTGTGTTGCATTATAGACTACCTCCAGCACTAGTTTGAGGGTGCTGTCGTCCTTAATCCTGCCCTCACTGCGGGCCAGGGCGGCCAGGTTAGTGAACCACACACAGGGCATCCAGTACTTGTTATAGGGAGATTTGAGGCTCTCAAACTTCTTCCGCTCCTCCCTGGTCATGAACCCTGAGGAGAGGGGAGTGTATCTGTCACAGGTGGGGTCTGAACCCCGATGTCCTGCTTTGAAACCCAACATCTTAATTAGGCCAAGAGGTAATTCCCTCTTGGGCTGAGGGTGACACTGATTAAAGTCGCAGGCAGTGCTACCTCATCACCAGAGCGTGAGTCCGACTCACCTCTGCTAGACCGCTGCATATACTATAGGTATGTGTTTGGAAGTCACAGGATATGGGACAAAACTGCAAGTGGTATGGTGTCTCCAGTTGTACACTGTAGGCTACTTTCCTGTGTCTTAATGGTTTGAATTCTGAAAATCTGCAAAGTGCAATTTTTCCTTGAAGGCAAAATCTGCAAAGTGCAATTTCTCCTCAAAGGCAAACTCTTAGCTGCATCTGAATGACACATTTACCTGCTTCCACGACGTGGTCCATGGTCGGGAAGCGTTTGAACACTGCGGTGCTGACTGAGCGCAAAATCAGTATCGCGGACAGACTTGTATAGCGCATCATGGTGCGTCGCAGCAGCCGCCCGCGCTCGTCCACGCCCTGCAGGCCGCCCGAGAGCACGCACATCAGGCGGTCAGGTAATGGGATGCGGGTGTACTGATTCCACCAGCGGTTCACCACCAGTGTCACGTAAAAACCTGGAAAACAGCAGCAAATGTTTCTGTAATGAATGGTGGTTTATTACTCTCTTTAGAGTATTAGTATTTTCTTATAGAATATAAGAATGTTAGAATACAAGAATATTAGAATAGAATCTGTGTTATTGATTTGGTAATATTGCCCACCTAGCACAAAAGACATGGGGATGAGACTGGCATAGTGGTTGCAGTAAATTGCCAATTTTTCAAAATACCTCTTCTGGTCATCAAAGAGGAAGAATCTGAAAATGAAAACGTTACATAATAATGTGGACCAATTAAAACAAATTGAAATCTTCAAATAATAATGGAAAGTTCAAATAATGATGTAAACTTGGTAGCCAAGTTCTCATACCTGTAAGTGACACTGATGGCAGTGTACATGGCGAAGAAAGCAAGGAACTCCTTCCATAAGACCTTGTAGATGCTTCCCCTCCAGGCTAGGAGCAGTTTGGAGAACCCGCAGAAGCGCGCATTGGCAACTTGCGCCGTGTAGGTGACCGTCATGATGTCATCTATCAGTTATTCTATAATAATAAAAAAACGATCTATCGGAAAACATATATTGTGTTAGTTTTGTTTCTATTAATCAAGGGAAATGGAAAGAAAACCCCTCCACAAAAATGTGTTTATGTAACAGTGTTATTATGTGGTCCTCTGTAGCTCAGCTGGTAGAGCACGGCGCTTGTAACGCCAAGGTAGTGGGTTCGATCCCCGGGACCACCCATACACAAAAAAAAAAAAATGTATGCACGCATGACTGTAAGTCGCTTTGGATAAAAGCGTCTGCTAAATGGCATATTATTATTATTATAACAGGTGTAAAATATACTTTATGTATTTCACCGAAAAAATAACATATTTATTTTCATTTATTATTTTAAGGTTATTTTCAGATGTATTACACTACTTTCAAGAGTGAACTATTTTATTGTATTTCTTTTCTAAATTGTGTTGATGTTGTGATGTCATCAACGGCAACCATGCTTTTACTCCTGTTTGCTCAAAGCATGATGAGGAGAGGTATGTGTTTATGTATGCCCGGGTCTTTTGGATGCACGTGTTAGCAAATGTTCACAAATGCACAAAAAAAACATATCATCATTGATTAAGTGTTGTTGCACTACTGTTGGTAGGAATATATATGAGCGTGAATGGGAATAATGTTCGAGTGCAACTTTCATTGCAACTTTGCAAGGCAAGCCCAGCTACAGCTTTGGGTGCGGGAGAGGGTCTCTTTAAGGTACAGACTGCGTGAAAATGGACTTATGTATGAGAGTCCAGACGGCAGCATTAACGTTTGCCTTGCATTTGTATCCATTCCATGCAGGTTTGTTGTGAAATGTAACGTTTTTGTATTTCATGTTTATGTGCCTAGTTAGCTGTCGTTCATTTTGTTACCTGTCCGGTCATGTCAGGAATGGCGTTGTTGCCGCATTAGTATGCCTCGGCTATAATAGTACACTCAAATAAATATTTAGCACTTATTAGCAAATTATTAGTGTATTGGTTGGTGTACAATGTTTATAAAATTAAACTTGAGTCTTTTGAAAATATTAACATGTACATTTTGTACAATGCATTTGTTGTTGATGTGAGTTTGCTCAAAGCGTGATGAGGAGAGGCAAATATATTTATGTATGAGAGTCCAGACTGCAGCATTAATGGTTGCCTTGCATTTGTATCCATTCCATGCAGTCATTAAAAGAGAGACAACCGGCAGAATTGTGTCCAGAGCTTTCCCTTCCCTTCCAGCTACACCTCACCAGAACACAACGCAGAAAGGTACCTGTACAGAACCGGTTACATTTAGCCTTTGCGAAAACATCTAGTTCGATGGACAAATTTAGGACAGATATGAGAACAATTATATTACTTCTAGTCTACTGTTGTGCAGTGAGTGGATCTTTGGGGTGTTTGCAGGTTCAGGTTAATCAACAATCCCCGCGCTTAACATTGTTGCCGGGCACTGGCAAAACCCTTACATATTTCATAGCCTAATAAATCTTTACAACCTTAATATTCTCTACTAACCATTCCATGTCCATCGTTGGTAACCCATTCGGCCGAGACATCATACAGTAAAAGAAGGCAGCAGTAGAGGGTATTCCTTGGATGCTGGAGCCTCAGCAGTGCGTTCAATGGTTAGAGCGCCCCGGGGTAAATCCCGAAAATGGGAGGGAGACCGAGCTCGTTAGTACATGCTCCCTACTGGGAGAGCGAGCTTCTGCACAGTGCATTTGAAATCGGTGATGGACCACAAGCGACAGGCCACCGAGAGGTACACAATGTCAAAAGCGCAAGTGTGTAAAAACAAGAAAAAAAAACACATAGCCTTGGAAAACTGGAAATAGTCATAGACTGCCACTGATTAAAAATCACTAAACCATGTAACAGTATGGCAATATTTATTAAATTGTGCATATTAGAAAGTTTGATGCATTATATTTGTGTTTTGATCGAGGCAAGCGTTTTTTTCCAGTCCATTGACAAATTTGAATGAATTCTACAAACCACTGTATCAACTCAATGGGAGGCTTGTTGTTTGCAGGTTCTGAGCATAGAAGTCACCCACAAAGTCAGGACCTGTCAAGGCGAATCTGTAGTTCAACAAGGCATGCTGTACTGTAGACCATCCATGCGTGTCCCGGCTGCATCTTGGGGCTGCCTGCTTCCTAGAGCACTACTTAGGGGCTACTTGGGACCCAATCACAGTGTCTGTATTGTAGTTTGTAACATTATTTGGTTATGAAAGCTGTGTTAATAAATAAAAACACAAGTAACCAAAAATGCCCCTGCGAATTAAACATGTTTGTGTTTTATTTTTTAACTTTAACATAATTGCCTAGGGGGGAAATATGCATAACTTGAAGCATTAATACCATTGCATGGACAAAATAAAATCTAAGGACCCTTCCAAGACTTGTCTTGCTGCTGCAGAGATTATGGGGCTATAGTTGGAAGTATAATGACCACTTTTTATGTGGTGTGTGTATATCTTCAAGACAAGTCAAATTGACAGCTAGTGGGACATTTTGCATGTGGATGAGAAAGAAAGAAGCTGTGCCAATTGTGCACTAATGCAAAAATGCAGGCAACACTTAAAAATCCAACACTCAATGATGTCTAAATATGACCTAAATAATGAACCAATCTTTCTTTCAACAGGGGACCAATCAACATTCAGTAATCAATTGTATATTATAATGCACTAATAAGGCATTCATTAAGCCAAGTAGCCATCTAACATCACTCGGTGTACCCGAATAGAGAGCCCTCTACACAACAGACAGAGTGTATCTGAAATGGCACGCCATTCCCTATATAGTGCACTAATTTTGACCAGGGCCCAGGGCTGCCATTTCCAACACAGCCAGGGAGAAAGAAAGGATGAGGTGGGGGGGACTTAGCCTGGTTAAACCAGAGTGAACACTGCACTCAATGGTAGTCAATGGTGAGTGCGGCATTCAGTCTGGTTCAACCAGGCTAGAGGGAAAAGTAGCACTTTAAAAGCTTTATACAAAGACTGCTGCAGGGACCTCCTATTATAATCAGAGTTAGGAAAACAATGAGATTGGCATAAAATAATTACAAGTAGCCATCTGATACTGTAGATTATAGATGAATGACACTGCCCAGTGATCAATAAATATAATTTCTTCATCCAAGAACTGAACTAAATATAGGTGTGGACATGCTATTTACACCATAAACACGTGGTGCGTGAGAACATTTTGGTCAAATAATATAGTTAAGTATGTCCATGCTATTATTACTCAATTATTCAAATGCCCTTCTAAGGCTGGTCAGTGGACTGATGGGACAAAAATATAACATGATCTGAAAACCCCTACCCTTCCCTCTAGGCCTATATCCCTCTTCATAGTGACTATTCACTCTGCGGTAGTAAGACCTCACCCTGCATAACACACCCACCTTCATCCAAAACAGACACAAAACTTTCCCACCACTCATATCATTCTCCATTCCCACAATGGAGGGCATTAAGAAGTCAGAATGTGCATCCAAAATGGCACCCTATTCCCTATATAGTGCACTACTTTTGACCAGGGCCCTGGTCAAAATGTGTGGCAATGCACTAAACAGGGAATAGGGTGCCATTTCAGACGCAAACCAAACCGACACACTCCAATTAAATGGTAAAAACCGAAGATGCAGTCGATCGTCTCAAAGCTGTTTTATAACTGAAACACACAGCAGTGGCACCAGACACCAAACTTAGCCATCAAGGATACTTTCACTTGTACATTACTGAGGCTGGAATATGGAGAGAAGAAGAGGATGGAGAGAAGAGGAGGATGGAGGGAGGCAGAGGAGGAGAGGAGAAAGGGAGAGGGGGGGCCTTGAGTGTTCCTCTGGGAAAAGTTAAATGCTTTAGGAATAGTTCATCTTTTCCCTGGTGAGATATGAGAATGGTATAGATAAGAGTGATAGAGAAGATCGAGAGAAATCACGTGTGGATCCTCCTTTCTCTTTTAGACTGTAGGCCTACAACTGGAGCAGGTGGTTGTGTGTCCTTGTGTTCTCCACCCCCAGTATGTGTGTGTGTGTGTGTGTGTGTCATTCTTGCTGGAACGGTGTAGGTTCCGAAGATGAAGAGGATGGGGATGGTCTTGCTGAGTTGCTGTAATGCAGGAGTGAGGCTGGGGTCAAGGGGATGGAGATGGTGAGTTCAGACTGCGACTGGGTGTCAGAGGTCAATCACTTGGTAGGGGGGATGTAGGGCTCCAGGAGTTGCATTGAGAAGGTGTTGACTTTTTCGGCCCCCCGTACCTCGTGGGGCAGCAGCGGTAACTTGATTATGTGGAAATCTTCATATAGATCCTCCATCTGGGACAGAGAATAGAGGTTAGGACATAATTTTAGGGGATAGGACACCACTTTAGGGGCATATCACATGGTGACAGACAACTGCTAACATGAAGAATAGTTATGCAGTGCTTTTTTCTCTCTCTTACCTGGTCCAGGTACTTGGACTGGATCTTGTGGCGGGCCTCGCACATCTTGCATGGCCGGTCTGAGTCGGGGAACACCAGCTGGTTGACGATAATGTTGTGCGTGTCGATGCGACACTTGGCCAGCTCCTGGATCAGACGCTCCGTCTCGTACAAGGACAGGAACTCGGCGATGCACACACAGATAAACGTTGTTTGTTCCTATGAGGGGGGGGGGGGCGAGAGGCGTCAAACACAAGTAGAGACATAGACAGTCACTATACTGACTCCAACAACAGTAATTAACACACAATACTCAGTGACAATACTCCAATAACTCCATATAGTGAAGTAGAGTGGTTATCATTCAAATGAACATAATGTAGGTGTATATACAGTGGGGAAAAAAAGTATTTAGTCAGCCACCAATTGTGCAAGTTCTCCCACTTAAAAAGATGAGAGAGGCCTGTAATTTTCATCATAGGTACACGTTAACTATGACAGACAAATTGAGAGAAAAAAATCCAGAAAATCACATTGTAGGATTTTTTATGAATTTATTTGCAAATTATGGTGGAAAATAAGTATTTGGTCAATAACAAAAGTTTCTCAATACTTTGTTATATACCCTTTGTTGGCAATGACGCAGGTCAAACGTTTTCTGTAAGTCTTCACAAGGTTTTCACACACTGTTGCTGGTATTTTGGCCCATTCCTCCATGCAGATCTCCTCTAGAGCAGTGATGTTTTGGGGCTGTCGCTGGGCAACACGGACTTTCAACTCCCTCCAAAGATTTTCTATGGGGTTGAGATCTGGAGACTGGCTAGGCCACTCCAGGACCTTGAAATGCTTCTTACGAAGCCACTCCTTCGTTGCCCGGGCGGTGTGTTTGGGATCATTGTCATGCTGAAAGACCCAGCCATGTTTCATCTTCAATGCCCTTGCTGATGGAAGAAGGTTTTCACTCAAAATCTCACGATACATGGCCCCATTCATTCTTTCCTTTACACGGATCAGTCGTCCTGGTCCCTTTGCAGAAAAACAGCCCCAAAGCATGATGTTTCCACCCCCATGCTTCACAGTAGGTATGGTGTTCTTTGGGTGCAACTCAGCATTCTTTGTCCTCCAAACACGACGAGTTGAGTTTTTACCAAAAAGTTCTATTTTGGTTTCATCTGACCATATGACATTCTCCCAATCCTCTTCTGGATCATCCAAATGCACTCTAGCAAACTTCAGACGGGCCTGGACATGTATTGGCTTAAGCAGGGGGACACGTCTGCACTGCAGGTTTTGAGTCCCTGGCGGCGTAGTGTGTTACTGATGGTAGGCTTTGTTACTTTGGTCCCAGCTCTCTGCAGGTCATTCACTAGGTCCCCCCGTGTGGTTCTGGGATTTTTGCTCACCGTTCTTGTGATCATTTTGACCCCACGGGGTGAGATCTTGCGTGGAGCCCCAGATCGAGGGAGATTATCAGTGGTCTTGTATGTCTTCCATTTCCTAATAATTGCTCCCACAGTTGATTTCTTCAAACCAAGCTGCTTACCTATTGCAGATTCAGTCTTCCCAGCCTGGTGCAGGTCTACAATTTTGTTTCTGGTGTCCTTTGACAGCTCTTTGGTCTTGGCCATAGTGGAGTTTGGAGTGTGACTGTTTGAGGTTGTGGACAGGTGTCTTTTATACTGATAACAAGTTGAAACAGGTGCCATTAATACATGTAACGAGTGGAAGACAGAGGAGCCTCTTAAAGAAGAAGTTACAGGTCTTTGAGAGCCAGAAATCTTGCTTGTTTGTAGGTGACCAAATACTTATTTTCCACCATAATTTGCAAATAAATTAATAAAAAATCCTACAATGTGATTTTCTGGATTTTTTTCACTCAATTTGTCTGTCATAGTTGACGTGTACCTATGATGAAAATTACAGGCCTCTCTCATCTTTTTAAGTTTTAGAACTTGCACAATTGGTGGCTGACTAAATACTTTTTTTCCCCACTGTACATCTCAATGTTTTCCTAGAGCAATGATGTTAGGAAAAGCATTGTTATGGAGGTGTGTGTTTCTAAATGGGTCTGTGATGGTCTGACTTACAGGGTCTTTGAACTGCTCACTGACAGAGCGGATGACTGGTAGGGTCTCCTCCAGCTTAGAGGCCAGCTGGTCCGCGTTCATGTCCCCCAGACCCAGCATGTTACACATCTACGGGGGAGAAAGAGAGAGCGAGCGAGAACTAGAGAGAAGGATCATGCACAAGTGGCAATAATAAGAGAACTGATGCTACCGTAGGCCTCGACAGACAGACACAGACAGCAACTCTGAACAATACCAACAGAGCTTAAGGCTTAACACTGAAACAAATCAACAGTCAGCAGGCCTTACCTGTGAGATGAAGGGGCTGATCTGGTTTAGGGTCAGCAGGCCTTACCTGTGAGATGAAGGGTCTGATCTGGTTTAGGGTTAGCAGGCCTTACCTGTGAGATGAAGGGTCTGATCTGGTTTAGGGTTAGCAGGCCTTACCTGTGAGATGAAGGGGCTGATCTGGTTTAGGGTCAGCAGGCCTTACCTGTGAGATGAAGGGACTGATCTGGTTCTTGATCTGCATGAGTCGTCCCAGGCCTCTCTCCACTATGGTGGGGAAGTTGAGCAGACGTAGCGTGTGGCCAGTGGGGGCAGTGTCGAACACCACCACAGAGAAGTTCATGCCTTTCACTAACCTGAACAGAGAGGAAAAGAGTCTGACTGAGGAACACTGTGGAATTTGTCAATATAACCTTATTAACCCTCTAGTTTCTAAGCTGGCAGAGGGGGGGGGGGGGGGGGGGTTCTACTAAGCTAACATATAGATTTGTTTTAAGATGGCCATACCAAGGATAATTGATTTTTAAGACCCCTTAAGGCAGGGTCTCCCAAACTTGGTCCTCGCTATAATAACAGATTCACTACTTGGAACAAATAGTACAAAATATTATACTAAGGAAGTTTGTTCTAAAGTGTCTGTCCTATATCTGAGAGATATAAGAAAGATCTATTTTTATAAATAAAAAAATACATGTATTTAACTCCTTATTTTAGGCACTAAACTATCTCCATATATACTTCCATTCATTTTTTAAACTGGTACAGGGGACCTTCAGACAAGTCTTGTGAGGCTTGTGGGCGTCCTAGAGACATTTACGTGTTTGTGAGAGACTCACTTTCCCACAGAGGGGTCATATTAGTGTGTAGCCCAAACTGTTTGGACGCTACAGACAGAAGTTGGCAGAAGAGGCTGTACCGACTTCAGGTGAGTCCCGTGACGCTTGTGGGGGGTCATAGAGCAAAACGGAGAACACCATCGTGTTCGCGAGAGTCTCATAGTTTGCAGGCCAAACCGTTCAGACACTACAGACATTCGTGAGAAGATCGATTTTCAGGATGTCTAATGGTCTGACAAACACGCTCTAGCTCTGCCACCTTTCACCGCAGGTGAGGAAGGGCGATATCGGCGGATGCGCTGGATTGAGACTCAGCCCATGCAAAAAATATCTCTAGTTTAAACTGACAGATTTTGATGGGGATTTTTTCTATTATGGCCGTGGAAATTGTAGGACAAGGGTTAAGCTAACCCAGATGTATGAATTTGATTCGGGTGACAAAGCCCAATAATATCAGCCCAACTAATTCCTACCACCACAAGTACAGACCAACAGCAACACTATCATCCATGGATATGGTGCATTCTATCACAGAAACTGAACATAACCAATGATTGACTGAATTTAAATAACTTTTAAAAGCACTCAAAGCATAACGTGTATCGATAACTATGTGGATGGCCATTAAGTGTTGACTTCATGACCTCGGTGTGTGTGTGTCTCCATACCTCATGACCTCTGCGTAGCTCATGGCCTCATCGATGCCGGGGAAGGCGCTCATGGCCTCCTGCATCATCTTCTTGCCCATACTCAGCATGTTGTCCTCTTCAAAGAACTCATCTGGGAGCTCCGCCACGCCCAGGCTGGGATCAATCTCCTGCAGGAGCGCACATACACACACACACACACACAACAGACACACACACACAGAGACACACAGACAGACAGACGTCAGGGCAAGACACAGGAGGAAAGAAAAATCGCCATCTTAGGGAAAAACAGGCTTTGCTTACAATACTTTTTTTTATACTGATGACTAGATTGTCTATTTCTATTGTGTATGTGAAACACTGACACTATTGTGTGAATCAAGAGTTTACAGTCACATGTGATGCGTGTGTCATTCTCCAAACATAGCTGGCTGAATGTCACCCTCAAGTCAACATAGGCTCCTAAGTCGACTTCTATTAACATATTTGTGAGGAGGTAGTCTGACAAACCAGCTCTTTGCCTCTAATCATTCTCAAAACCTAGTAAGAGAGTGCAAACTGCAGAGAGCAACATCACCAGTCTGTAGGGTAGACAGAAAAAACTATGGCAGAGAGACTGGGTCTAAGGCTGACATACCATAGCAAAGAGGTTCTCGTAGCCCTTCACTTTTGTGGGCACCTTTGAGAACTTCTGGTCGAAGGCATCTGAGATGTTGTGGGCCGGATCGGTGGAGATGATGAGCACGCTGTCGCGCACCGCAGCCAACTGGACAGCCAGACTGCAGCTGTGGTGGCAAAGGACACACAGATACATTAGCACACATAGACAGAAATGTCATGAGCACGCACAGACAGACTCATGACCACAGACATGAACACTGATAGACAGACACATGAACACTGACAAACAAGACAGACAGTTACCTTCTTCAACCCTTCAGTTAGAAACATTGTTATACGTTACAACATTAGTAACATGATGTCTTCTCAATTCAACTAAAATCAGTTTCACATGAAACTGACACATTTAACCACCGAATTTTGAAATTGGTGCCTGAAAGTGATGGTCCATGTTGAGTTGATGGTAGTATCTAGTTAAAACTAGCTAGCTACATAACATTAGATAGATAACTGAGTTTGCTAACCTGATGTTTGCTGTTTATATCAAAGATTGTTCAGAACTGTTTCTAACTCGCTGGATTGCTAGCTAACATGTAGCAAGTAATGACAGTCTCATGAATTTGACAGCTAGCTGGCTAGCTATTGTTGTCATTTTAGCTAACCAGCTTTCTAGCTAACGTTAGCTCACTGTGTTTTCCACTGAAATAAGAGCTACGCTGATGGTAAATTACTGTCAATAAAAATAAATTTAATTGAACTTCGGGCTAGTGTTAATGTATGTAAACAAGGTACACTACCTAGCTAGATGGCTAGCTAGCTATACTTGGCTAGGGCTAGGCCATTCATTTTGCTAGTGACGTTAGCTAATAGTGACAAAGCACTATTTCGCATCGACCTACCTGCATGTCGTTTTGCCAACACCACCTTTGCCTCCAACAAATATCCATTTCAGAGATTTCTGCTCTATAATGTTTTTCAATGTTGGTTCTAAAGGCTCCACATCGGGCGCATCTTCAAATTCTTCTTCCAATGAAGCTGCCATCTTGTGTGAACAGGTCAGCAAATGGGATGTACCAAATAATAACAACAGCTGGGTAGAAAAAAGCGACCCTCTTTTGGGCTGTACCAAGTATTCTGGTAAATTATCATATTCACCAAATACATAATATGAATTATGGCAAGCCAATTACTTTGAATAGTCTACAGTCTATTATCTCTTATTATAAACTGGGTGGTTCGAGCCCTGAATGCTGATTGGCTGAAAAACGTGGTATACCATGGGTATGACAAAACATTTATTTTTACTGCTCTAATTACGTTGTTAACCACTTTATTATAGCAATAAGGCACCTCGGGGGTTTGTGATATATGGCCAATATACCATATTGTGAAAACCTATAATTACAATAAAACGGCTATAATAAAGTTACAATAACTGTATAGGCTAAATAGCTTAGAAATCAAAATGAATTTAAAACATATTTTCAGCAAATAATCTAATCAAAAACCACATTTAAAAACTAATAATTTATAAGAAACAATAAAACAATGGATGGATATTGAGCAACAAAGACACAGGAGGCCCATCTATTAGGAATTGTTGTTTTTATTCCACATCAGGAATAACAGTAAGAGAACACATTAAAAGACATACAGAGCTGCCTGGCCATAGGGGAGTTCTTACAAATGCTTGATAGGCTGGTCCATCTTCAGCCCAGTGTAAATTGTTAGCTTTTTTTTTGCACTGAATAACTATTATTTGGCTGGGGTCCTCAAAGGGAAAATGAGCCGGTTTGTCTTCCAAATTCAAAATACATAAAATACATAAACATGGGATAATAATGAAAATAATAATTTAAAAAAATATATATATATTTTTTTTTAATCTTCTTCTTCTCTGAATTTCTAATAGACTAGACGCCGTGTTGCATATTGCTGCCTTTCGCAGGTCGGAGTGCGGATTGAACATTGGTAATAAAAAACAAAAGGGGCAATGGGAAAATCTTAAATTGCACCACCATCTAACCCTGCACCTATACACTATCCCCCAAAACCTACCACCCCATCCCACTACTTTGGCCCTAAAATATCCTAAACCAGGGCGTCGGCATGGGAGGATGGAACACCTTCTCTCAAAACTTCCTGTAGATCTTCTGCACTAAAATCTCTCACACCCAAATATTTCTCTGCTGCAACTACCACATCTATCTTCTGTGATTTCTGCTCCATCAGTGCAGTTGATCACCATGGCTATGAACGCAAGACATCCAACCTTACTAAAACTCATCCACTCTGGATTATTTTAAGCATTAGTGTTACATAGTCAAAAAAGTGAATTGTTAATACAGTCGTTTCCTTAACATGGTTCATCATGGTAATGTCTTTGGTGGCCCTAAAAAGTTTCAAGTTGATAGGCCACTGTGAAATTAATTCACAAAGCAATTCAATGGACCCGTAAAATTATTAATAACTCAGCCATCTCTTAACCAATCCCTTAGTTTTTCTCTAACTAAATTAAGAGATGTGCCACATACCCGTGTTATTTGACTCCTGCTTCATGTGAATATGTTTTTCAAAGGTTTTCCAAAATGTCCAAGATTGAGGAAAAATCGATACTGACAGACCTTAGTTCTTGATGCAAATGTGAGTCATGGGCAAGCGTTTGAAAGTGGGCGTTACTAAATAAGTGGGAGGATCAACATAAGTGAGTGTATGGAAACCTAACAGCTAATTGGCCAGATTGGTTGCCACTCGATACCTTTTTGCGTGGCTGTTTGCTGCTTCCTTGTAGCATGCTGCTTCCTTGTAGCATGCTGCTTCCTTGTAGCATGCTGCTTCCTTGTAGCATGCTGCTTCCTTGTAGCATGCTGCTTCCTTGTAGCATTTTAGCTAAGTCTAAACATTTTCCTAACATTAACCTCATTGTCCTTACCTGCTACATTCATTCTCCTAACCTGCTTAGCTAAAATGATACAAATAAGCAGCAAGCAGCCACTGTTCTGAGGGCAAAAGGGGGTGAAACTCAATATTAGGAAGGTGTTCTTAATGTTTTGTCCACTCAGGGTACATCTACAGCTACTGGATAACATGACTACACCAGATAATAGCATAGTAGGACTCAGATGAACACATTGTGCAATCCAACAGGCCGCGTGGGTGCAGACATTTACCCACACAAACATCCCAACAACCATCAGTAACAGAGCGAGACAATACGTCCCAAATGGCACCCTATTCCCTACATAGTGCACTACCTTTGACCAGAGCCCTATGGGGCTGCACAATATAGGGAAAAGGGTGTCATTTGGGATGAAAAATAGAGCTCCGCCTGTCCTGTCTCTTCACCGGGGCCAGCCAGTCAAGTCAGGTTAACAAAATTAAATGTTTATTTTTGGGGTAATTTTGGCAGAAATGTTGCAGATGGGGAGGTTGAAGTCCCTAGTGAGACACCATGGGAGAATGGAGGGATGTATTGCGAGAAGAAATGGTAGAATTATGATTTCATGGGAAAGATGGGTTGATCTGTGGCTGTCTGAAGGTTGGAATTGATGAGTGTTGAAGTAAGTATATACATAAATGTACAGGGTAAAGGTCCTCCAATCAGGGGTGAGGGTGGGGATGTGATTATTGTATGTTCTGCTTTTCGTTATTTATGTTTTGTGGTTTGGCTTCATGCTGTGAGCGGTGTGTGTGCTGGTCCTGGTTGTTATGGGTGCGCTCGCTTCCATGCCCACCCGGGAGTCGGGCGGGGCTTGGTTTTTCCCGCCCTTGGAAAATCCCTTTGGGCCAGGGGCGGGGCCTTGCTGGCGTCTCGAGGTGGGTGGGGGCGAGTGCACCCTCTGACCAGAGCACCCACTGACCAGAGCACCCTCTGTGGGAGCGGATATTTGTATTGTTGTTTTAAAATAAAACATATATAAATAAAAAATATTTAAAGTCTGGTAAACTACGAGACAGACAGTCCATAGATATAGCACTTGGGTTCAATCCACATACCTCTGTACTGTACATAGCCACCACGGATAAATCAAATACTATTTTATTTGTCACATGCACCGAATACTACAGGTGTAGACCTTACCGTGAAATGCTTATTTACAAGCCCTTAACAAACAATGCAGTTTAAAGAAAAATAAGAGTTAAGAAAAATATTTACGAAATAAAGTAAAAAATAAAAGAGCAACAATAAAATAACAATAACAAGGCTATATACAAGTGGTACCGGTACCGAGTCAAACAAACAATAACAATAACAGATGTGCCGCCCACAATGGCATAAGGAGGAGGGTCACAGTGTCTTGTCTTCCAGAAGTTAAGGAGTGATTTCATTTCCGGGCAGATTCCATGGAAAGTCAAAGTAAAGTGCGTTGGAGAAGAGACTCAAGCCTTTTATGTCTGGTTAACGTTCTCCCAGTCCCCTTGCTCTGTCCTGCGGTACTGCTGGGGCTGTCCTCCAGGGAAGACGCTATCTGAACTGGGGTGCTCCAGGAGGAACTGGATGGTGGACTTGATGTGCTGGACAAAGTGCGGAGGCTCAGCCATAGGGGACGTGGATAGGTACTGGTCGGGAAAAAAACAGGGGGAGTAACATATCACAGTGTGTATACTGATAATATACTATGCAACATTCATTGTATAAGTGTTGACAGAAACAGGGACTATAACACACTAGAGGTTGTCAATAAGGTTTTAAAGGGACATATAACTAAAGTTCTAGTGATTATGGGATCAATATTAGTAATGTATTATTTCCTTACACCTTACCTTTAAGATGGTGTCATCGTCTTGCGACAGCCAGAAGGAAATATCCAGATTCGGGGACCACTTACATGGGCCTATCTTCACTTCTCCTTTGCTCGAGTCATATATATCAGCCATCTGTGGAGATATAATTACAATCTTATATGACTGTCTGATGAAATGTAGTTAGCAAGTCACGTATGGGTTCTATCCAGACACTCCACAAGCCATTCAATGTGTCATCTTTGATCTTTCTTTATATCAATCCTTCATGTAGTGTCAGAGATGAAGTGCAAGAGCATAGACAATATATCAGTAGACAGGAATTCTGGTTCTACTTGTCGGTCCAATTAGAGCAGGCCCCAGCTAAAATTGCTGACAGATTTTGCCAATCTGATGCATAGTGGCTCTATGACATCAGCCTATTTAAGGTTCTATATCTATGCGCAAGTCTTTACCTGGCCCCCAGTGAAGGTCCGTGCAGATCGCAGCTCCTCCGCGGGTCCTTTGTAAGGGAACGAGGCAGGGAACACCTCCCCTGTTTTCATATTTATACCTGCAGACACACAGTCACAACACACAGTCAATGCCATACTATAAACTGTGTGTGACACAGAGGTGATGTGATTTGCAGTGTAGATACAGTATAGTACCTATTCCATACACCACTGGTCTGTGCGCTCCGTCCACTAAGCTGTCATTCATCTCTGCAAGCGGAAAGAAGAGAAAGAGTCTTGAGATAGGTAGGGGCGGAGTCAGATATATAGAGTTGGGCCAATGTGGTTTCTGTCTGAATGTTCCGAGAGCCCCACTTTCTCCTCCATAGCCTTTGCGAAGAGATAATTGACGCTTCCGCGTTGTGCTGTTTATTTCGGATTGTTTTCAAAACCTATGAAGATGTCCACTGAAAGCAGATATGCAATTTGTTGACACCACAACACAGTATAGACTTGGATACACATGACCCCGAATGCGAATCAATAAAAACGTCTGTTAAATTCGCTGCTCTGTTTTGCTTGTTTACAGCGGGTCATTTCAGAGGGAATTGTCAGAGGCACCAACATATAGAGAATAAAGGCTAACATGGCAGCCGTTCTAAAACCTGGCCAAACTCTCTACATATATGGCTCTGGGTAGTATAAAGAAACACACAGGCTGAGAGAGAATATAACAGTCTAATAATCAGACAATAGTGTAAACATGTACCTGTGATGCAGCAGGTCTCTAGGTGAATATCCTCTTTCTGTCTCTGGAAGGCCGCTGCAAAACACAATAGAAGGGTTGTAGTTTCCCTATGCAGCCTGATAATGGTGTTGCTACTTTGACAGTTGCATTCAAACAGGAGGGAAGAGAAGGAGCTTTACGTACACAATAGGCTAAGGCTGAGTTTGTGGGACGTCTTTGACTCATCATCAAATCCTCCAACGAGGTGGAGCTCCAGCCTGAAGGAAAAGAAGCAAGGGGCCAATTACGTGTGTGTGTGTGTGTATGTGTGTGTTATCTCTTACCTGCCCTCCTTGGCAGGGTCCTTGCTCAGAGATGTGACAGCTTTGACGATGAGGGGAACCTCACTCCACGTGCTGGAGCCATCACAGTGAGCAAGGCAAGCAGCTCCGCTTCCTACAAGATGGTACAAATGCAGACATTATGAAGCTCATATTGTGATGCTACCATAGTATCTACAAACATACATTAAATAGAGAACTGTAGCACCTGTGTGTCGCACCAGAACTAGGTGGCAGGTGGTTGCATCATCAGAACCAAGGACAGCGACAGAGTCTGGAGAAACAGAGGGACATATTTCGTCATGGTCCTGGATACTGTGCCGGGGATTTTTTACTACAATTTATCAGTGTAGAGGTAGCCTATGGACGCAACAATATACTATGTTAAGCTAGGCTGACATATTGATTTAACTATAGGTTTATACTCACTGTCCGCTGGTGTTGTGGCTGCAAACTCTCTTTGCTGTATGTATAGGAGGCACTTTGGGTCGACATCTACAATCGTCTTGGACCTAAATACTCGGGCGTTTTCCTATGGTATAAAATAAGAATGGAGTAAAACGTCAATTCAATATTGCATGAAAAGCAAGTGCTATTTTACTTAATGGTGATTAATTCCACCAAGAACGACTTGCTTACGATATGACAGCTGCTAGCTTGCTTGGCTAACTAGTTAACTTACCTGTAAATGCGGATATCTGGCGAACAAATCGACTGTCGAACCTGGTCGTTCGATTCTTCTATTTTGTATTAGCAGAGGCATTTCTTCCTATAATCTAAATCTACCTAATATAATTAAATATTTATCGTCGCGAAACATGAAAACTAGACATATTACACAAGACAGACGGCTAGCTAGCTTTCACTTCCTGGATCCATTTTCTTCTTCTTTGGTAGGCTTTCTCCTCAAGAATGTCACTTACTGCCACAATATGAATTACTGCCACCAACTGTACAGGAATATTATTAGTGCATGAACACTAGAAAATTGAAACGTACGCTACACAGAATTCCCAATTTGCTCTACGCTCCTTTGCTACGAAACGTGCATGTTGTTCGTGTGGAGTTACGCCTCAAAAATTTACGTCCACATGGAGATAGTGACTAGGGGAGTTGACGTCACGTGCAGCAGCAACTGCAAAACAAAATTCTGTTTTGGCTTGTTCCATAATTTCAGGGCTTGTCTTACCTTTTCATTTGTGTTTGTAAGTAAGTGTTGTCTTTTCTAAAACTTTATTGCTCTTTCCTTTTGCTGCATACGCTATTCAGACTGCACAACACCGTGCAACTAAAAATATTTCTACAAGCAAGAATCTATTGACAACATGAGAGGGAGTTCGTCGTATGGAGACCGAGATAGAGACCGTGGACGAGACAGAGGGTAAGCAGATATTTTCTTCGGCATGTGAAATATATTTATAGCCATATAGGAAGTATCTGTCAAATGTGTTTTTTTTATATGATACGGGGCTATCTTGGAATGCTGTGTGATGTTCGTTGAACCACAACTATCTTGCTGAATGTTTACGTGCACGGGCGTGTCTCAGACATGTTGCACGCGCCCATCAACTCTAGTTCGTGCATGATAAACAACTCTATTTGTTTGCAACAGAGTTATAGGCGGGGCCCCACCCCACCCAGGGAAAAGTGCACTTACTGCAAATAGATTAAAATGGCCAGGGACCTATTTAGTGTCTATGTTGCAGTGTTACTAATGATAATCATTCATCCTCTTTTTCATCACTCCTCTCCCTGCCTGTCCTGTAGGCCTCGGTTTGGGTCCAGTAGCTGGGGCGGCCCTCCCCCTATGAAGAAGTTTGGGAACCCTGGAGAACGCCTTCGCAAGAAGAAGTGGGATCTGGACGACCTGCCTAAGTTTGAGAAGAACTTCTACAACGAGCACCCAGAGCTCCAGCGCATGAGTCAGGTACACACACACACACACACAATATATAAAAATGTTCTTAGAAGGATGCTATCCATAGTGTGTCTATTGAGCCTGTTGATTCTCTGTTGTCTGTGTCTGCAGTATGACATAGATGAGTTCTGCAGGAGAAAGGAGATCACAGTCAGCGGCACTGGCTGCCCCAAGGCCACCACCAGCTTCCACCAGGCACAGTTTCCCCGTAAGTAGACAACAGTAGATCCCAGTTGACACTTGTTGAACCTATATTATAACCTGTTCCTTCACCTGTCAGCAGTCATGACAGTAAAGATATGAGGAAAGGAAGTTGAACCCATTTTAAAGAGTTCTTGGAACACAGCCCAAGCTTACAAAACAGTAACCCCATAGGCTATTGGGGAGGGGAGTGGCAAACTACGGCCCATGGGCCACATTATTATTTTTATTTTATTTTTTTAAACACCCCAGGCCACTCTTGAACGTCAAATACTAGATACAAAGTACAGTTGAAGTCAGAAGTTTACAGAAGTTTTCTTGTTAACAAACTATAGTTTTGGCAAGTCGGTTAGGACATCTACTTTGTGCATGACACAAGTAATTTTTCCAACAATTGTTTACAGACAGATTATTTCACTTATAATTCACTGTATCACAATTCCAGTGGGTCAGAAGTTTACATACACTAAGTTGACTGTGCCTTTAAACAGCTTGGAAAATTCCAGAAAATGTTGTCATGGCTTTAGACGCTTCTGATAGGCTAACTGACATCATTTGAGTCAATTGGAGGTGTACCTGTGGATGTATTTCAAGGCCTACCTTCAAACTCAGTGCCTCTTTCCTTGACATCATGAGAAAATCAAAAGAAACCAGCCAAGACTTCAGAGAAAAGATTGTAGACCTCCACAAGTCTGGTTCATCCTTGGGAGCAATTTCCAAACGCCTGAAGGTAACACGTTCATCTGTACAAACAATAGTACGCAAGTATAAACACCATGGGACCACGCAGCCGTCATACTGCTCAGGAAGGAGACGCGTTCTGTCGCCTAGAGATGAACGTACTTTGGTGCGAAAAGTGCAAATCAATCCCAGAAAATCAGCAAAGGACCTTGTGAAGATGCTGGAGGAAACAGGTACAAAAGTATCTATATCCACAGTAAAACGAGTTCTATATCGACATAACCTGAAATGCCGCTCAGCAAGGAAGAAGCCACTGCTCCAAAACCGCCATAAAAAAGCCAGACTACGGTTTGCAACTGCACATGGGGACAAAGATCGTACTTTTTGGAGAAATGTCCTCTGGTCTGATGAAACAAAAATAGAACTGTTTGGCCATAATGACCATCGTTATGTTTGGAGGAAAAAGGGGGTTGCTTGCAAGCCGAAGAACACCATCCCAACCATGAAGCACGGTGGTGGCAGCATCATGCTGTGGGGGTGCTTTGCTGCAGGAGGGACTGGTGCACTTCACAAAATAGATGGCATCATGAGGAAGGAAGATTATGTGGATATATTGAAGCAACATCTCAAGACATCAGTCAGGAACAATTTTTAAAAGCAATGCTTCCAAATACTAATTGAGTGTAAACTTCTGACCCACTGGGAATGTGATGAAATAAATAAAAGCTGAAATAAATCATTCTCTCTACTGTTATTCTGACATTTCACATTCTTAAAATAAAGTGGTGATCCTAACTGACCTAAGACAGGGAATTTTTACTAGGATTAAATGTCAGGAATTGTGAAAAACAGAGTGTAAATGTATTTGGCTAAGGTGTATGTTAACATCAACTGTATGTAGAAATTCTAATGGCCTGCAAATTGATTTGGACAAAAATCTGTCAAAAAGAAATCTGTGCGGTCTTCCGTTGAATTTCTAAATCCCGATGCGGCCCTCGAGCCAAAAAGTTTGCCCACCCCTGGGCTATAGCTAACTGTTCCTTTAATTGTTTGTCTTTGCTCTGACAGAGTATGTGATGGATGTGCTACTGAGTCAGAACTTCAAGGAGCCCACATCCATCCAGGCACAGGGCTTCCCTCTGGCCCTGAGTGGAAGGGACATGGTGGGCATCGCTCAGACCGGCTCCGGCAAGACCCTGGCAGTAAGGACGCCATGATAATCCAACAACACACACAGTACCGACAACTGCAACATCTGTCTTTCTTTCTGTCACACACACACACACACACACAAGCACAAGCACCAACACCAACAGCTGCAGTACAAAAACACATAAACTCCCAGAGGAACATTGACAGCTGCAACACACAAAGACATATTGACACATGAGGACTAATGTCCCTGGATTGTCAGACTGGTACATATACCTCATGACCTCATTGTACTATTTGGCGCCTTTTCTTGCAGTATCTGCTTCCTGCCATTGTGCACATCAACCATCAGCCCTATCTAGAGAGGGGAGACGGACCTATTGTGAGTACACATCTGGAAACTGCACACTGTTGCTTATTCATATATTTCAGGTCTGTGAGACCAGCCTGTTTTGACCCTTTTCTATAGTGTACTTAACTTCTCTGCTGTACTTAGACCTACCTATGGTATGCTGTAGCTATATACAGTGGCTTGCGAAAGTATTCACCCCCCTTGGCATTCTTCCTATTTTGTTGCCTTACAACCTGGAATTAAAATGGATTTTTTGGGGGTTTGTATCATTTAATTTACACAACATGCCTACCTTTGAAGATGCAAAATATTTTTTCTTATGAAACAAACAAGAAATAAGACAAAAAAACTAACTATTCACCCCCCCCAAAGTCAATACTTTGTAGAGCCACCTTTTGCAGCAATTACAGCTGCAAGTCTCTTGGGGGTATATCTCACTGGCTATCATAAGGTGAATGCACCAATTTGTAAGTTGCTCTGGATAAGAGCGTCTGCTAAATGACGTAAATGTAATGTAAATGTATGTCTCTATAAGCTTGGCACATCTAGGCACAGGGATTTTTGCCCATTCTTCAAGGCAAAACTTTTACATTTACATTTTTAGTCATTTAGCAGACGCTCTTATCCAGAGCGACTTACAGTTAGTGAGTGCATACATTTTCATACTGTCCCCCCGTGGGCAACGAACCCACAACCCTGGTGTTGCAAGCGCCATGCTCTACCAACTGAGCTACATGGGGCCCCACAGAATGATGCTGCCACCACCATGCTTCACTGTGGGGATGGTGTTCTCAGGGTGATGAGAGGTGTTGGGTTTGCGCCAGACATAGCGTTTTCCTTGATGGCCAAAAAGCTCAATTTTAGTCTCATCTGTCCAGAGTACCTTCTTCCATATGTTTGGGGAGTCTCCCACATGGCTTTTGGCGAACACCAAACGTGTTTGCTTATTTTTTTCTTTAAGCAATGGCTTTTTTCTGGCCACTCTTCTGTAAAGCCGAGCTCTGTGGAGTGTACGGCTTAAAGTGGTCCTATGGACAGATACTCCAATCTCCACTGTGGAGCTTTGCAGCTCCTTCAGGGTTATCTTTGGTGTCTTTGTTGCCTCTCTGATTATTGCCCTCCTTGCCTGGTCTGTGAGTTTTGGTGGGCGGCCCTCTCTTGGCAGGTTTGTTGTGGTGCCATATTCTTTCCATTTTTTAATAATGGATTTAATGGTGCTCAGTGGGATGTTCAAAGTTTTTGATATTTCTTTATAACCCAACCCTGATCTGTAATTCTCCACAACTTTGTCCCTGACCTGTTTGGAGAGCTCCTTGGTCTTCGTGGTGCCCCTTGCTTAGTGGTGTTGCAGACTCTGGGGCCTTTCAGAACAGGTGTATATATACTGAGATCATGTGACAGATCATGTGACACTTAGATTGCACACAGGTGGACTTTATTTAACTAATTATGTGACTTCTGAAGGTAATTAGTTGCACCACATCTTATTTAGGGGCTTCATAGCAAAGGGGGTGAATACATATGCACGCACCACTTTTCCTTTATTTATTTCTTATAATTTTTTGAAACAAGTAATTTTTTTTCATTTCACTTCACCAGCTTGGACTATTTTGTGTATGTCCATTACATAAAATCAATTTAAATTACAGGTTGTAATGCAACAAAATAGGAAAAACGCCAAGGGGGATGTATACTTTTGCAAGGCACTGTATCATGTGTTATTAAAGGTTCTATCTATTGATCTCTCTCTCTCTCCTCAGTGCCTGGTCCTGGCCCCGACCAGAGAGTTGGCCCAGCAGGTGCAGCAGGTGGCTCATGATTACGGCAAGACCTCCCGCATCAAGAGTACCTGTGTCTACGGAGGAGCACCGAAGGGACCGCAGATACGTGACCTGGAGAGAGGTGAGGAGCTGCAGGTTGAATTAAATGCTGCTACAAGTTACTTACTTACTTATATTGTTTGTGCCTACTAGAGACAAGACCTCTCCACTTCTGATGATCTAAAACCTGATTGGCACCCCAGCTTAGCTTAATTTCCTGCACTTCCCCTTCAGTTACTAGTATTAAAGATTGAAAAAGTTGCAAGTATTGGAAGTAATCTCACAATTGGTCTCTTCTGACGCGTTTGCGTCTATTTTGAAACTGTGACACTTTGCATCCTATGTCCATACAGGTACAGAGATCTGCATTGCCACCCCGGGGCGTCTCATAGACTTCCTGGAGGCAGGGAAGACCAACCTGCGGCGCTGCACCTACCTGGTGCTGGACGAGGCTGACCGCATGCTGGACATGGGCTTCGAACCACAGATACGCAAGATCGTGGACCAGATCAGGGTAAGCCAGACACATGCCATACTTAGCAAACCGCACACACTTCTCCTGGCATTAGGCAATTATTATAACAGTGTAATACATAGCCATTCATGGATGGTTGGATAAGTAGATGGATACTACAGAGGGAGGTAGATCATCATCTGTCTGTCTGTCTGTCTGTCTGTCTGTCTGTCTGTCTGTCTGTCTGCATGTACTATCTATCTATGTATCTATCTATCTATATAGATTCATGACAGTTGATATAATATTCATCCATCATAAATAACTAAATACTCATGTTATAGAATAGAATAATAGTGTATTGTCCTCTGAGGAGGAATATCCCCATTACCATTCTCTCCCTGTGCCCCAGCCGGACCGCCAGACTCTGATGTGGAGTGCCACCTGGCCCAAGGACGTGCGTAAACTGGCAGAGGACTTCCTGCGGGATTATGTCCAGATCAACGTAGGAGCTCTGGAGCTCAGCGCCAACCACAACATCCTGCAGATAGTAGACGTCTGCATGGAGAATGAGAAGGACAACAAGTTAGTGAGGCCATCAGCCAATGGACAAGACCAATCTCTAGTTTTGCGTTCTGTTCATGTCTCCTTTCCTTAATCATCACTGATCTGGAAGGGATTAACCCAATGTAGTTTAAAAGTATTCAGTCTTTTGATCTATTGTTGGTTATGAAGGACAGGAACAGAGTGCAGGACGCTATGTTTTTGTAACGTGAGAGAATATCAGTCCTGGGATTGCGGTGATGAGGGATGTTTTCCTAATATCTTTCCTCTGTCTTTTTGTTGATGTCAGGCTGCTCCAGCTGATGGAAGAGATCATGGCAGAGAAGGAGAACAAGACCATCATCTTTGTGGAGACAAAGAAGCGCTGTGACGAGCTCACCCGCAGGATGAGAAGAGATGGGTGAGACAGAGAGAGAGATGGAGGGAAAGCACAGTCTGCAGAAATGGGTTTAAAGTCCTCTTTCAAAGCCACAGTACTGACTATGCAAAACAAGAGTCAGGTTTTGGTTTCATATGGAGTGTGTTGGGCTACTTAGTCAGATAAGAGTGTAACGAAACCGTCTAACTGTTTTTTATCACGTCCTGTTCTCCTGTCTCAGCTGTCTGTCTCATGGCAACATTGTTGTGGTGTGTTTTCTAGGTGGCCAGCCATGTGTATCCATGGAGACAAGAGCCAGCCAGAGAGAGACTGGGTTCTGACAGGTAGGTCACATTTCAACAGCCATGTTTACGTTTGGATGCTCCGCTTTGGTGCAATGTGTTTCACTATGTTTTTTATGTTATGTTTGATGTTTTCTGCTTTTTCTTCAGTTTTGTTTCCTTTTTCAGTCTTCCGCTTGACATCTTCTTTGATTTTGTCTGAACTTTCAGAATTCCGTAGCGGCAAAGCTCCTATCCTCATCGCCACTGATGTGGCATCTCGTGGTCTGGGTATGTCTTCTCAACATTGAATACACACACACACTCACGTATGCACACTTACACTCCTACAGAGCTCAACATACAGATTCGAAATGCACAGTTGTGGTCAAAAGTTTTGAGAATGACACAAGTATTGGTCTTCACAAAGTTCGCTGCTTCAGTGTTATGAGATATTTTTGTCAGATGTTACTATGGTATACTGAAGTATAATTACAAGCATTCCATAAGTGTCAAAGGCTTTTATTGACAATTACATTAAGTTTATGCAAAGAGTCAATATTTGCAGTGTTGACCCTTCTTTTTCAAGACCTCTGCAATCCGGCATGATGACAATTAACTTCTGGGCCACATCCTTACTGATGGCAGCCCATTCTTGCATAATCAATGCTTGGAGTTTGTCAGAATTTGTGGGTTTTTGTTTGTCCACCCGCCTCTTGAGGATTGATCACAAGTTCTCAATGGGATTAAGGTCTGGGGAGTTTCCTGGCCATGGACCCAAAATGTCGATGTTTTGTTCCCAGAGCCACTTAGTTATCACTTTTGCCTTATGGCAAGGAGCGCCATCATGCTGGAAAAGGCATTGTTCATCACCAAACTGTTCTTGGATGGTTGGGAGAAGTTGCTCTCGGAGGATGTGTTGGTACCATTCTTTATTCATGGATGTGTTCTTAGGCAAAATTGTGAGTGAGCCCACTCCCTTGGCTGAGAAGCAACCCCACACATGAATGGTCTTAGGATGCTTTACTGTTGGCATGACACAGGACTGATGGTAGCGCTCACCTTGTCTTCTCCGGACAAGGTGTTTTCCGGATGCCCCAAACAATCGGAAAGGGGATTCATCAGAGAAAATGACTTTACCCCAGTCCTCAGCAGTCCAATCCCTGTACCTTTTGCAGAATATCAGTCTGTCCCTGATGTTTTTCCTGGAGAGGTGGCTTCTTTGCTGCCCTTCTTGACACCAGGACATCCTCCAAAAGTCTTCGCCTCACTGTGCGTGCAGATGCACTCACACCTGCCTGCTGCCAATCCTGAGCAAGCTCTGCACTGGTGGTGCCCCGATCCCGCAGCTGAATCAACTTTAGGAGATGGTCCTGGCGCTTGCTGGACTTTCTTGGGCGCCCTGACGCCTTCTTCACATCAATTGAACCTCTCTCCTTGAAGTTCTTGATGATCCGATAAATGGTTGATTTAGGTGCAATCTTACTAGCAGCAATATCCTTGCCTGTGAAGCCCTTTTTGTGCAAAGCAATGATGACGGCACGTGTTTCCTTGCAGGTAACCATGGTTAACAGAGGAAGAACAATGATTTCAAGCACCACCCTCCTTTTAAAGCTTCCAGTCTGTTATTCTAACTCAATCAGCATGACAGAATGATCTCCAGCCTTGTCCTCGTCAACACTCTCACCTGTGTTAACGAGAGAATCACTGACATGATGGCAGCTGGTCCTTTTACGGCAGGGCTGAAATGCAGTGGAAATGTTTTTTGGGGATTAAGTTCATTTTCATGGCACAGAGGGACTTTGCAATTAATTGCAATTCATCTGATCACTCTTCATGACATTCTGGAGTATATGCAAATTGCCATCATCAAAACTGAGGCAGCAGACTTTGTGAAAATTAGTATTTGTGTCATTCTCAAAACTTTTGACCACGACTGTATACACACTCTCCAACACACAGAAACAAAACATTTTCAGAGAAAAATATACACAAATGTAATAAATGTGATTTTTATTGTTGTCTAATATCCCATCCCCTTTTCCAGGTTTAAAAGTATACATTTGTCTGCAAACATGTAATAGCGGTGTAATTTAACCTGTAAACAACAACGAAAAATCAATCAGCGCTCTTTCTACAGCATGACTTCTGTAAATTACTTTTTAAACAAAAGTATAACCATCAGTAGCCTCACAATCCCCCAGGCCTTCAACTCCACAATGTTTTACAGTCTGTTTCTTGTTACTGCAGTCCAAAGCTTCCTTCGACCGGGGCTCTCTGGCACGCTGCCTGAATGGGGGTGTGATGGGGGGGCAGATGTCCCCATGCTCGCCCCAATACCCTCCTCTCATGTCTCCTTTATGATGTAACCCAAAACATGAAGGAAAACAACCCAAATATTCAGTATTATATGTTTGATTATTCCTCAAGATATGTTTACGTCATTCATTGTACTGTAGTATTTTTTGCTACAGGTATTGTCTAGGTAGGGCGTGTTTTAGGGCTATCTATAAGTGAAATCAACGGTCAGTTCTCCCCATATCCACACTGAAACTTGTACAGTAGTGCCCTATTCCACCTCCCTGAATAAATAGGTTAAACCTGGAACTGAGAAGGGGAAGTAGACATGTTGGATTTGCCAAGCTACCAATGACTGTATCTTTGTTCTTTTTCTCTCCCCCCTCAGGGTTGTGCAGCACAAGGCAGCTCCAGCACATGCTGGTGTCAAACAGTACTGGGGCTGTCCTCAGTCACGTTAGCAGCTAGCTAGTGGCTTGGCTAGTTATCAGAAGGATACATCCTCCCCCGTTCTCCACCTTCTCTGGTTCCTAAACACCTCCAAATAGACCTCCACAATAGACTGAGGGTATATGATTATCTGGTTCCTAAACACCCCCATAGATCCCCATCATAGACTGAGGGTATATGATTCAGGCGAGCTCTCCTTGGGATCAACCTGAGGTGCCTGTCTGTCCCGTCCAAAAGGCAGACAGACAGGGAGAGGTAGGAGCTCGGCTGGATCGAGTCCTGACCGGTTTGAGGAGGTCCTGCAACTCGGCGAGAGAGCAACAGAACCGGCCGTTGGGGGGTTAACGGTTCTGCTCCCGTCCGAAGTTGCTGGTGTATGCGAAGGGTGAGGGGGAAACGGGGGGCTAGTTTGGGCCCCCTCCTCTCTCCCTCCCCCCCAGCGCCTCCAAGCGAACCAGGGCTGATCAGGACAGGACAGGGGGTGACTGGCTACCTTTGTAAAACAACTCTAAAGGGGTAAGTACCTCAACACCCCCTTTCCTACCACTTCTTCCACGACCTCCCCAGTCGCAACAACTCATTCAGGTAGTTTCATCGATCTATATTGAAATCAGTCACAGAAAGGTATTTGTTGAAGGAATTGTGTTGAACTCTGTCCTTCAACATTTACTCCATCACATTTTCTCTTGGTGGAAACATATTGTTGTTTGGCAGGTTCTGTGAGTAGTAAAATGGCTTCCCTCTGTTACCATGGAAAACACAAGGAAAGGGTCCAAGGAGACATTTTGTTTTCGGACCCACCCAGCAGTGTTGTCAGAGCTTCTGTAATGAGAAACAGACTTATTTGTCCTTCTACTGTCATTTGAACATCCGAATTTAAAAGAAAGATTGGAAACACTTTTTACTCTTCCGGTCTGATCGTGTTGACAGTATACTGTCACTCATTTCCTCATACTCATACCATTTCTCAGCATAGAACATGTTACCATGGTAGAACTAAATGTTCTGAATGATAGTTACACTATTATGTACGATTACATAAACTGTGAATTGGTGAAGGTCCAGACAGAGAAAATGTCACATCATCAACTCTACTGAAGCCCTGCTAATGCTGTATAAGTGGCACTCTCTTGTCACATTCTTATGGGGTTTACCACTAACCCTCTAGGCCTCTCCGGTCAAGATATTTTGACCCAAAGCTGAAAAACGTTCATAGGTTTACTTCAAGAATTAAAACTTTTATTCTACTTCAGTTTGGATAAATGTATATTTCCTCTTATGTTATTATTGGAGAGGTAAGTGGTAATCAATATTTATAAAATATTAATCTGAAATAGTATTCTAAATAATCAAACACTTTTCTCTCATAGCTTTTGCATTGTTTGAATACCATCTGTCTTCTTTCTCACCATACAAAAATCCCTCAAACCCACATCTCTCCCTCCTCACCCTCCTCTCTCATCCTCCTCTCTCACCCACCTCTCCCTCCTCACCCTCCTCTCTCATCCTACTCTCTCACCTCTCCCTTCTCACCCTCCTCTCTCACCTCTCCCTCCTCACCCTCCTCTCTCACCTCTCCCTCCTCACCCTCCTCTCTCACCTCTCCCTCCTCACCCATTCTCTCACGCTCCTCTCTCACCCTCCTCTCTCACCTCACCCTCCTCTCTCACCTCTCCCTCCTCACCCATTCTCTCACGCTCCTCTCTCACCCTCCTCTCCCTTCTCTCCCTCCTCTCTCACCTCACCCTCCTCTCCCACCTCTCCCTTCTCTCCCTCCTTTCTCTCCCTCCTCTCTCATCTCTCCCTCCTCACCTTCCTCTCCCACCTCTCAAAACCACTTTCCCCCAAAGACGTGGAGGATATCAAGTTTGTCATCAACTACGACTTCCCCAACTCGTCTGAGGACTACGTGCACAGGATCGGCCGTACGGCCCGCAGCACCAACAAGGGCACGGCCTACACCTTCTTCACCCCGGGGAACCTGCGCCAGGCCAGGGACCTGGTCCGAGTCCTGGAGGAGGCCCGGCAGGCCATCAATCCCAAACTGCTGCAGCTGGTTAACTCTGGACATGGGGGAGGAGGGGGTGAGACTGGCTTGATTACACCTTTGCTTGATTCACACTATAGGGCCAACCCGAACTATACTATGCTGGCTCAGATTTTGAGGAAGGGGTGAGAGTGATTTCTAGACCACAGTTTTTAATTCTATTCTATCACCTTTACCATGTCAAATCCAAACATAAGCCACATGTTCTGTGTAACCAGTGATGTTTGACATTCTTATACTAAAATGTTTCAGTTTATATTATATGACATTCTAATCCTCCTATGTGAATGTTCTTCTCCAGGTGGCAGAATGCGTTACCGTGGCAGTGGCTCCAGCGCCAACAACCCCAACATGATGTTCCAGGACGTGTGTGAGCGTCGCATGCGCTCCGACGGCGGGGGCAACAAGCCACACAGCCGCGGCAGCAGCTTTAGCCGGGGCGGGCGCAGTGGAGGGGGTCGGGACGGAGACACTAGGTCCTCGTCCTCTTCCTCCTACAGGGACCGAAGCAGGGACAGCCGGGGGGGTTACGGCTCCGGGGGGGCCGACCAGTACCAGAGCTATGGTGGTGGTGGAGGTGGAGGTACCCAGTACAGCTCCAGGGCTGGGGTGGCAGCTAACGGGGCCCCTGGGGGTAGTAGTGGTGGGGGCCAGAATCAGTCCAGTCAGCCCCAGGGTGTGTTCGGTCCAGCCCCTCCACCTCCAGCAGGGCCCAAGCCCCTCATGGCCCAGCTGATGGCCCCGCCACAGCCCCCTCTCATGGGCTTCATAGGGAAGCCTCCGTACCCCTTTGCTCCCCCGCCTCCTCCTACACCCAGGAAATAGAATTACTGTACAGCCATGGTACTTGTAACCCCAATCACCATGGTACCAGTGTGTAACTGTAACGTTACTCCTCTGAAAGGGTGTTTAGAGTTGCCGTTCTGCCCTTACCATGTTAAGGCGAAAGTCAAGAGATTTGAGGAGGTAAGGGCTAACATATAGCTACATATTTTTGTACTTGTTTAATGTTTGTTTCGCGATATGATTCTTCCTACGTCTGAAAATATGTTGTACTCATGCATGTGTGATACATTTGTTCTTGCTTTTCATGTTTTCAGCAGTCCGTGCTCGGCCAGATTATGGTATTTTGTGAATCTAAAGCTGTGACTCTTTGGTATTAATTGGCACGACAGGAGTTGATATTTCCATTTGTGATTTACTCTAAATGGTGACGTTCTAGTCCTTCAGTGAGCAACAAATGCTAAAATGTGATTTTTTTGTTATGTAGAACTCAACTGTGATTTTGGTTGTCATTCGTCTATGCTTTCTATTTCTCTTAACTCTCTTTTGGGGACGTGAATGTTGCATTATATCATTCTCTAACTATTATCATATTCTGGAAATGTATATTCATTTGATACTGCAGTCAGCTTTTCTATAAACTTTTTCTAAACTACATAAGCTGTATGGCTATACCATGTTCTTCAGATTCATATCAAAACCATATCAGGAGAATGTTGGAATGATAATCATAGACACATCATGTGTCAGCACATTGAGTGATGCTTTGTGATTGTTTAATCATAACATTTATTGGTAAGAGGTCATTCATACTTGTATGTTCTTTTTCTACATTGCTTTATTTCACAGGATTTCAATAAAGTTTTTGAAACCAAAATCCTTCTGATTGTTGTATGCAGTACAGGATAGGTAAGCATGAGTGAAAGTTCATTTACAACCACCAATAGACAAAAGTCAGTTTAAACCCCCAAGAAAAAGAATACTTTTATTTCCCTTAAATACATATTTGCACTACATTCTCACCATTCCCCCCTCAATATTTATTTGCTCTTTGTAATTATATTTTTTGGGCAAATGTACATAATTGCAGAACCATTCTTATTATTTACAAAGTCAGAGCAGGGAATATTTGTGCTGTTTTACCAGCTCCTATGGTCATTGAGTTGGCAAGACTGCACAAACAGATCTGGGACCAGGCTACGGAATAAAGGCAGGGAGGTGGAATGTGAAGGGGAGATGCAGAGTGGCAAGAGAGATGCAGCTGCTGCATGGTTGGACGACTGTATCTGCAATGGACAAGTGGGGGTGCAGGCTTTACTTCTATCCAAGCACTAACATGATACCTGATCAACTAATCTTAGTTTTCAATAAATCAGCTTATTGGTTGAATCAGGTGTGGTACCTCTTGGCTGGAGTAAAAGCTTCCGCCCCCACCGTCCCTTTGCGGATATGATTGGCCGCCCCTAGATTGAACGGACGCATCATCAATGACCATGTCCCATTCGTTTCACATCTCACACCAAAGGAAGCATAACCAGATCACGTAATAAGAAAAGCAGTAGTCCGACTCAGAAATAGGAAAAAAATTGACATCAAACTAATTTAAATTCGTATGTACATGGAAGGTAAAAAAAATGAAATACAAAGATACAGAAAGAACAAACTCTCAGCTTTAGGCACATCCGGCAGATTTAAACAGGGTGTCAGCATTGACAACTCAGTACTGAACTAACACCTCTCCCTTTAGGTCAGCGTCAACAGCTCAAGGTAGATCAGAGAGGACAGGAAATGAGGGAATCATATTAATGTGCAAAACCAAACAAGAAATAGGAAGTGCGTGCACATTTGGGTGTGTATTGTAATGAAATCACTTGTTGTAATGAAAATATGAACTATGACATAGTTTAGAGTGATGAACCAAAACAAATTGCTGTTTAGATCAAAACAAAATCTAAATAAGAAAATGATAATGTGATTTCAATAGAATGAATAAAAGCGCCATAGATTGGCTATTCCTTCAAAGAAGATTTGACAGGATATACATTTGTCACAGCTTTAGACACTTATTGCCCAACTCGTCGGCATCATCATAACACACTCACAGACCCAACTGGTCTTACACCGTACAAATAATAATAAAAACAAGACAATAATACAATACTTTGGGACTAGACAATTTGAGTGTCATATTTTGTGCAGAATAATGCTATTAGACATAGACAGAAAGAAACAGTCCCACACACATTCAGTTTAAAAGGCTTCCGCTTGTTCTCGCAGAACTCACTGCAATGATTTGACGTTCATTTTGGACAGATCACGTAAGGTGGTTATTATACAGTAATGCATTGGAGACTAAGGGCTGATTGTAGTACAGTCAATGGAATGAAGACAACACAAAATGGAGTATGAAAGATTACAGCATTGGGACGTGGGATGGTGGATCATGGATGGGACACATGGGAAGGCATAAGAGAGATACTGCCTCCAAATAATTGATCTAGGATCAGCTTTCCCTGCCCATATTCAATCCATAACACATGGGAAGACATAAGGGCTCAGACACACCAATAGCATTTGCCTGCTGAGAGTACTTAGCACCTCTGAACAGAGTACCAGATGACATTTGCGAACTGAGTGCAAACCGATTTTACATGTAGAATTATGCAAAAAAGTTGCCAGTCAAAAGTTGCCAGTCAGATGTCAACAGCGCACATTTGGTGTGACCCTTAAGGGAGAAACCGATCCCAAATAACAGATCTAAGACCAGATTACCCTGCCAAATTCAATCCGTAACCATCACCATGTAAAAACGCCATCTTTCCCTGGACCAGTGCTTGGGGGGGACCTTCGACCTACACCTAAGGGAAGCAGCGGATCAGGTGACAGGAAGTTGATCCGTCCAACTAAAGGTTCCCCCAGGTGTCTGGAGGGGGGAACTGTTCTACATCGCCGGATTCGTCGTGTGATTCTTCTCCCAGGTCGAATGTGAGCTTGTATCGCAACCGGACCATCTCCTGAAAGAAAGAACAGAACCATTTTAGGCTACACCAGGAACAGGGACACAAGTCCCAAATGAACATGCTTTCTGCTTGCACATGTTTAAGTTCTGTTTTGTTGCCACGGTGACCGTTTTCATTGTCACCTCAGGGCGTTTCACAGCTACAAACGAGATGCTGACTTGTCAGGTTTTTTTTTAATGAGCTTGTTAAACACCTTGGAAAGCAGGCAGGAGGAGTCTCTGTGTGTGTGTGTGTGTGTAGCACCTTGTGAGGATTGGCCAGCAGTAGGACCTGTGTAATGGCGGCGGGGGGTAGGATGGGGTTGAAGGCTGGAAGCTCAGTGCCTGAAGGAGGCTGTAGCTTCACCTTCATCACCTAGAAACAGACAGAGGAGGAAACACATTACACTTAAACTACAGTCACAACACAGTCCACATAGCTTACCACAGAACACAACCATCTAATCAGACGGAGGAGAAATGAGGGACAAACAAATGATTACAGAGGTAGAAGAGAAAAATGAGAGAGAGAGTGCGAGAGAGAGAGCGGTGATCGAGAGACAGGAATGAGACAGGACCTACCTTGGGTACTGCAGACTGGAAGCGGATGTTGGTGACTGGTATGGGGGCGGACGACAACATGGAGATGATCACTACCAGCACGTCAGGCCGAGAGGGAGGAGAGTCACGGGCAAAGTGGAACAGCACCCGCAAACTGTGCTTGTCAAATACAGTCACTGGTAACAAGCTGCCTAGAAGACAGACAGAGGGTTAGGGTTAGCTCATACCCAGCCATCACCATGTCTGGAGACATGTTGAGACACAGGTAATGGCTGGGTATGTTATAGTTATATTTGGAGGCTGAGTAGGTATTTTTCTTGCTAATGTTCAAAACAACCATACAATAATACAGATTGATCAGACAATTGGCTTACTGGGCTTGATTGATTCCAGAGGCACAGTCACGTTAGCTAGGGAGATATCATTCTGGGGGGCTGGGGCAGGAGGCCCAAGGCTGGGCAGGGAGTCTAGGAGAGACCCAGGCTGCTCCGAGGGCAAGGCCAGGATGGGGCTGGGGGTGGTGGTGCTAGTAGTGTTGGTACTGGACTTGGTCTGGAGGTCTCGCAGGGTGGGTCTGGACTGAGGCTGCAGCTTATCCCTGTGAGGGAGAGAGAGAAAGGGGTCAGCTTTTTTAAGAAAATACAGATTGTTTGTGTGACAGATTAGCAGCTGCCCTCTGGCCTGCAGTGTTTACCAATTGACGTGCTGGGTCCCCGGGGGTAGGGCCTGCTGCAGAAGGGTCTTGCCCAGCAGGTCTAACTCATCCAGGGCTTTAGAGGGAGCGGCGGGGGCCCCCCCTGACGGAGCCTGGGGGTTAGGGGTCACGGCCGGTAGTAACACTGCTGCAGTAGGCACCGCTGGGACGACTGGCTCTACACTGTCAGAACACTGCGCAGAAAAACAACGGGTTAGGGAAATTGTGTGTGCTTTTGCGTATGTGTCATACGCTGACAACTCTCTCTCACCTGAAAGGAGTTCCAGTCTCCTGACTGAGGAGTGGGGGTAGAGTTGGGCGTTACGTCATTGAGTCCTGAGTGAAAACAACAACAGAAAGAGGTGTCAACACGAACCGGGAGAGAACATGATGCATAACCACAGTTAGACGAGTCATGACAAGTTGGAAAATAATTGGGCAATTTAATAAGAGAGTAAACAAGCTAGAGAAATGACATTTAAACCTACTGCTTACCTAGTGACATGAGCTCATCATCTAGCAGGCTGATACCCAGTTCTTGTGACGGGGTCTGTAGTGACGGGGTGTCTGGGTAGGACGGCAGTCCGGTGGGCGAGGTGTCCAACCCTGTCAGGTCTAGGAGGGCTGTACTACTTCCTGTGGAGAGATAGGAGAGATCAAACACATCAGTCTTTGTGAGCAAATGTTTTGAAACCACAGAACTAACCACCTAACCTGGAATACATGGAATACATCTGTGAAAATGAACAGAAAAACTACTTGGTTGATTATGCTGGATGTCCTGAGGTTCAGTCTCTGCATGTGTGAACATGTTGTGGGTGTGTACAACAGTGTGTCTGCCCCTCTGAGATGCCAGCTGGTTCAGGTCATGTCCCTACAGAGGTCCTCTCTCTCACCTGGTAGTGTTGGCATGGCTGTGGTGTCTCCGTTCACCTCTTCTCCCTTCACCAGCTGTCTGTACAGGTTGATGACCTGCGTCAGGCTGTCGTTGGCCTGCAGGATGTCAGCTGGCATAACACAGTGATGCACACAGTGGTGAGCTATGCAATGCGTCGATACAGAACACTACATAACACATTATAACCATATATAACTGTCTAGAAACCGTACAGAGGCATGCATCACTCTTCAGCCATTTTGAATCATACCTTTTCTATTGATGTGATCACACTATATGTAAACATATGATTCTCACCCAAGGCCTCGTCGTTGTCCTCTGTGTCGCTAGCCAATCGGAACAAAGTAGGCCTCATCTTTTCACAGCTCTGGTATAGGTCCTGCAAACACAAACACATTTAGTAATAGCCCACTGCCTACACAGACCCACCCTAGTGGTGTTGTTCTGTGCTAACCTTGATGAGTTCCTGGTTGCTCTGGGAGTTGCTCTCCTTGCTATACTCTCCCAGTAGCTGGGTCAGCAGGCCCACACTCTCCTTCACCTCCTGGATGGTGTTCACACGCTTAGACACCTTCTCCATTCGCTTCTGATCCTGGAGGAACGCAACAGAACACACACAGACTCAGAACACTGCAATCAAAAATAAAAACATTTTCCCAGATAAGAAAAGCTGGAGCACTCCAAAGTCTGCATAGGTTCTTGTTTTATTGCAGGCATATACAGTGCAATTATGAGAGCAGTTGTAGGGATAGTAGATCACAATTGTGAGGGAGTTTAGAATTGAATCCATAAATCATTAGAAGTGCTTTGACGATATAAAGTGCTTGCTGTTTACTTAGCGTACGAGTAATAAATCTACTGAGTTGTGAATGCAATAGGCCTATATGCATTTGACTGGCACCCACCCAAACCCACACACAATCATGCAGACATGAGTAAACAGAGTAGGACTCACCTCCTGCACCATTTCCTTAATGAGTTTGTTGGCTGCTCTTAGATCTTCAGGGTGAGTGCTATTCAAAAGGCGAGACAGCATCTACACAGGAAGGAAGGGAAGAGGAAGGAAAATAGGAAAAAACAGGAGGAGTGAGGTAAAAGAGGGAGAGCAGGCTGTTAGGGAATACATGAAAATTACAGTGGAAGAATGGAAAGATGACATCAATTCAAATTGTCCGCTAATGTCATCTCTATTGACAAAACTCAAGGGGCTCCTTCATTGTCATCTTTACCTTGGACTTCTCCTCATCCTCAAAGATGACGCTCTTAGTTCTGGGAGGAGGGGGTGGGAGGGGCTCATCAGGAAGTACCGGGTCCTGCTTCACAATGCCTGGAAGAGAGCAGGGAACCCCATCCACGTCACATGAATAAACAGCCTGTCACTGGCACTCCTTACACTGTATAGTACATCTTGTATATACCGTAGGTTGCCGGCACGTTGGTAATAACATTGTTTTCCCCATGAAGATACTAGTTATTGTAAACACAAGCAGCACAACCAATGGATTCAGGGCCAGGCTAAGAAATATTGCTGGCTGTCACTCCCTGGAGCAAAACACTTAACTGGAGCACTATGTAATTATCTTCTATCATACTACACAAACAGTTTTTTTTTTTTCTCTCTCACTTAGACGGACTAAGTGAAAGAAAAAACCCAGAAGATTCTGGATGCAGCTAGTTATGACTCAGGAGTTTCAATAGTTTTGTCTTGTGTTGGTGCATCATAACTATAAAAAGAAGAAGTGAGATTGGCATGGACAAGATACTATTTACAGTGGGGAAAAAAAGTATTTAGTCAGCCACCAATTGTGCAAGTTCTCCCACTTAAAAAGATGAGAGAGGCCTGTAATTTTCATCATAGGTACACGTCAACTATGACAGACAAATTGAGAAAAGAAAATCCAGAAAATCACATTGTAGGATTTTTTATGAATTTATTTGCAAATTATGGTGGAAAATAAGTATTTGGTCACCTACAAACAAGCAAGATTTCTGGCTCTCACAGACCTGTAACTTCTTCTTTAAGAGGCTCCTCTGTCCTCCACTCGTTACCTGTATTAATGGCACCTGTTTGAACTTGTTATCAGTATAAAAAGACACCTGTCCACAACCTCAAACAGTCACACTCCAAACTCCACTATGGCCAAGACCAAAGAGCTGTCAAAGGACACCAGAAACAAAATTGTAGACCTGCACCAGGCTGGGAAGACTGAATCTGCAATAGGTAAGCAGCTTGGTTTGAAGAAATCAACTGTGGGAGCAATTATTAGGAAATGGAAGACATACAAGACCACTGATAATCTCCCTCGATCTGGGGCTCCACGCAAGATCTCACGCCGTGGGGTCAAAATGATCACAAGAACGGTGAGCAAAAATCCCAGAACCACACGGGGGGACCTAGTGAATGACCTGCAGAGAGCTGGGACCAAAGTAACAAAGCCTACCATCAGTAACACACTACGCCACCAGGGACTCAAATCCTGCAGTGCCAGACGTGTCCCCCTGCTTAAGCCAGTACATGTCCAGGCCCGTCTGAAGTTTGCTAGAGTGCATTTGGATGATCCAGAAGAGGATTGGGAGAATGTCATATGGTCAGATGAAACCAAAATATAACTTTTTGGTAAAAACTCAACTCGTCGTGTTTGGAGGACAAAGAATGCTGAGTTGCATCCAAAGAACACCATACCTACTGTGAAGCATGGGGGTGGAAACATCATGCTTTGGGGCTGTTTTTCTGCAAAGGGACCAGGACGATTGATCCGTGTAAAGGAAAGAATGAATGGGGCCATGTATCGTGAGATTTTGAGTGAAAACCTCCTTCCATCAGCAAGGGCATTGAAGATGAAACGTGGCTGGGTCTTTCAGCATGACAATGATCCCAAACACACCGCCCGGGCAACGAAGGAGTGGCTTCGTAAGAAGCATTTCAAGGTCCTGGAGTGGCCTAGCCAGTCTCCAGATCTCAACCCCATAGAAAATCTTTGGAGGGAGTTGAAAGTCCGTGTTGCCCAGCGACAGCCCCAAAACATCACTGCTCTAGAGGAGATCTGCATGGAGGAATGGGCCAAAATAGCAGCAACAGTGTGTGAAAACCTTGAAGACTTACAGAAAACGTTTGACCTGTGTCATTGCCAACAAAGGGTATATAACAAAGTATTGAGAAACGTTTGTTATTGACCAAATACTTATTTTCCACCATAATTTGCAAATAAATTCATTAAAAATCCTACAATGTGATTTTCTGGAGAAAAAAAATCTCATTTTGTCTGTCATAGTTGACGTGTACCTATGATGAAAATTACAGGCCTCTCATCTTTTTAAGTGGGAGAACTTGCACAATTGGTGGCTGACTAAATACTTTTTTTCTCCACTGTATATCAGGAGCACACGTTAGGGGAACTTACAGATAACTAAAAAATTAAATGAGTGAACTCCTGAAATTATCATACAGTTACAGTACTGTAATAATCATATGATTTACCCATATTCCTCATCCTATCGTAACATGCTGATCAGACCGGAAGCGTTGCGTGCGTTGCAAAATAAATGTACAAATACATGTTATTCAATCATTGCACCCACACTGCTCGCAAGCGTCTGCGTGGGCAGGCACTAAAATAGAACTTGGTTCTATTTGTGATGCTTGACACGCTGCAAGTCTTGCCTCTTCCATCTCCTCATTGGTTTTTAGGAGCATATAACCACGTGGGTGATTGAAAGATGAACTGAGGTCCACACTCCAGTCCAGTTGGTGGTGGTAATGCATCTTAAAGTTGGTTGCCAACCGACATATAAAGTCCAAAGAAGAAGAAGCCTGAAGGAAGCCTGAACTTGGTTTACCGTTTTATCTGTGGATTAATTGTTGGAGTAGAGGACCTTGTGCATTTCAGGTAAAATAACAACCCAATGTTTATATCCCAGGACAAATTAGCTAGCAACAGCAAGCTAGCTAGTTAAATTGCCATAAATATTTAATGCTTTTCGAACCTGTCCCCAAGTTTATATAGTTGGTTCAGAGTTTGTTTTGATATTTCAACCTGCATGTCCTGATCGTGTCTAGTGTGGGAGGAAAAAAATCAACATGCACGCGTGCAGTCTGGTCAGCATGTTACAGCATAATGAAAACAATGTGAGTTGATAGAAAAGGATCAACACAGAGGGAATGTTTTTATTTCACTCCTTGTATTCTTTCTATGTATAGCATCACTATTAAAGCTCACCTTGTTTCTTCAGCATCTGGTAGGCGTCCGCTATCTTGGGCTCGTCAGGCAGCCCCACCGTCCAACTAAACATCACCTCCAGAACCTTCTTCTTCACTGGCTCTGGGGCCCGAGTACCCAGGTACTGCACAGGAGACGAGATTTAGGAACATTAAAACATACATAAGATGGGAGGAATACTGTGTTGTTTTTGTTAATAAAGGGTTTTTGAGTTACATAGAGGGTTTTTCCATTTGATTTCAATCACTTGTTGTCCGCACCCCTTTTGATTTGAACGAAACTTTCCATACATATTTGCCCATGGTAGAAGTGGCCAGAAAGTAACTTTTTGGACCTAAATGTCAAAACATTCTGGTGCTCAAAGTTCACCCATTTTGCATACCCCACGATATCATGACACATCCATGTCCTCATCACTGGAAACGATTAACGGTTAAGTTTGATATCATTTAAAACCTTACAAACAGGGTGGTCAAACCACATTATATTTTATTTATTTTTATCTTCTGAATGTTTTGACATTCAGGTCCAGAAATGCACTTTCTCACCACTTCTACCATGGGCAAATATGTATGGAAAGTTTCGTTCAAATCAAACGGGATGCAGTCAAAAGGTGACTGATTTAAAATTGGACCCTAGAGAAATAGCCCTCCAGACAGTACCTTGGGTGAGACCACCTTGATGAGCTCGTTGAGGAAGCGGAATTTGCCCACTTCATTGTGGAACCTCTTCCCACAGTTCTTCATGCACATCTCTAGGACCTAGGGACCCATAGATGTCATGTTACTGCTGGTGGTGTGATCACTGACAATTAGCATATTCTGGCTAATGGAGTTGTCAGTGAGCATGTCAACCAATACATTATCCCGATAACAGTATACTCACCATTAGTGCTTGCATGGCCTCCCATTCTTGGGGTGACTGGATCTTGTGGGCCAAAAGTCTGGTAGCCAGTTGAGGACTAGAGGCATGGGGACACATCAAATAAGAGTACCTGTATGGTTTGCCATATGTTTAAAAATGTTGAAGTAATGACTGACAAAGCAAGCCTATAACCAGCTCTCCACATTATGTTGGTCCTCCTTACCCTTCAGGCTCATTGTTGAGCTGTTCACAGAAGCCCTGGATACTGTCCCAGTCCGCCTCCTTGTTCAGAGGGTTGGTGGCTTTGTCTGGGGAGAATAAAAGCAAATTCCAGAACCTGGGGATTATCAACATTTTCAAGGGTTTCTCTCTACCCTAGAACCAAATGCACAAAGACAGACTTCATGTTCACATTCTGCAAACGTTAGCAGAAGTGACTCCTCCCCAATTTCTTTGAGTATTGACACATAGCCACTGGATAATGTAGCTAGTTAGCTTAGCCAGTCCTATTCACCAGTTTCAAAGTCGGACTTTGTTGTATTTGTAACAAATTGCGTATTAAGAACAGCTAAAATAAACTTTATTCGTGGTTGTCAAGGCATTATTCAGCGTAAACAATACAGGAGTGAGGTCTGTTTTTGTTCCAACCTTAGCAGCGCTTCGCGATGGATAGCTAACGTTATAGGACGCTAGCTAACACTTTGGATATCGTCCATTGCACATTCAGCAATTATGCACATAACACTAAAACTACAGCGCATTATCTACCACAGTTTTCTGAAAGTAAATTGGTCACTTATTTAGTCGTTATAGCAGTAAAAGCATCGTATGACTCACTGACGCGAGACTCCAAGCTCTCCTCCTCTGGCGGCGCCGCCATCTTTCGGGGATTCCAATTGCCAAACTGGCAGCTATCGCGGTACTCTGCCTGTCTCATGCAACGTTGTGGTCGTCATCACATCAACCCATCCTTGGTAGTACCTCTGCACGGTTGTCAAGGAGAAGTAAAAAACTGAGGTGCATGATAATGCGTTTTATGACTCAAATCATCTTGCAGCAAAAGCCTCCATTTCAACCCATATTGCCACGTACTCAAACTCACCTTGTGTCAGCCCTAGACCTGCTGCTCTCATCCAAATACACAGACACTACTAACTCACACACCACCACTCTACAGTCGTGGTTAAAAGTTTTGAGAATGACACAAGGATTGGTCTTCACAAAGTTCGCTGCTTCAGTGTTATGAGATATTTTTGTCAGATGTTACTATGGTATACTGAAGTATAATTACAAGCATTCCATAAGTGTCAATGGCTTTTATTGACAATTACATTAAGTTTATGCAAAGAGTCAATATTTGAAGTGTTGACCCTTCTTTTTCAAGACCTCTGAAATCCACCCTGGCATGCTGTCAATTAACTTCTGTGCCACATCCTGACTGATGGCAGCCCATTCTTGCATAAACAATGCTTGGAGTTTGTCAGAATTTGTGGGTTTTTGTTTGTCCACCCGCCTCTTGAGGATCGACCACAAGTTCTCAATGGGATTAAGGTCTGGGGAGTTTCCTGGCCATGGACCCAAAATGTCAATGTTTTGTTCCCAGAGCCACTTAGTTATCACTTTTGCCTTATGGCAAGGTGCTCCATCATGCTGGAAAAGGCATTGGTCTTCACCAAACTGTTCTTGGATGGTTGGGAGAAGTTGCTCTCTGAGGATGTGTTGGTACCATTCTTTATTCATGGCTGTGTTCTTAGGCAAAATTGTGAGTGAGCCCACTCCCTTGGCTGAGAAGCAACCCCACACATGAATGGTCTCAGGATGCTTTAGTGTTGGCATGACACAGGACTGATGGTAGCGCTCACCTTGTCTTCTCCGGACAAGTTGTTTTCCGGATGCCACAAACAATCGGAAAGGGGATTCATCAGAGAAAATGACTTTACCCCAGTCCTCAGCGGTCCAATCCCTGTACCTTTTGCAGAATATCAGCCTGTCCCTGATGTTTTTCCTGGAGAGAAGTGGCTTCTTTGCTGCCCTTCTTGACACCAGGCCATCCTCCAAAAGTATTCGCCTCACTGTGTGTGCAGATGCACTCACACCTGCCTGCTGCCATTCCTGAGCAAGCTCTGCACTGGTGATGCCCCGATCCCGCAGCTGAATCAACTTTAGGAGACGGTCCTGGCGCTTGCTGGACTTTCTTGGGCGCCCTGACGCCTACTTCACAACAATTGAACCTCTCTCCTTGAAGTTCTTGATGATCTGATAAATTGTTGATTTAGGTGCAATCTTACTAGCAGCAATATCCTTGCCAGTGAAGCCCTTTTTGTGCAAATCAATGATGACGGCACATGTTTCCTTGCAGGTAAACATGGTTAACAGAGGAAGAACAATGATTTCAAGCACCACCCTCCTTTTAAAGCTTCCAGTCTGTTATTCTAACTCAATCAGCATGATAGAGTGATCTCCAGCCTTGTCCTCGTCAACACTCTCATCTGTGTTAACGAGAGAATCACTGACATGATGGCAGCTGGTCCTTTTGTGGCAGGGCTGAAATGCAGTAGAAATGTTTTTGGGGGATTAAGTTCATTTTCATGGCAAAGAGGGATTTTGCAATTCATTGCAATTCATCTGATCACTCTTCATGACATTCGTGGTCCTCTGTAGCTCAGCTGGTAGAGCACGGCGCTTGTAACGCCAAGGTAGTGGGTTTGATCCCCGGGACCACCCATACACGCATGACTGTAAGTCGCTTTGGATAAAAGCGTCTGCTAAATGGCATATTATTATTATTATATGCAAATTGACATCATCAAAACTGAGGCAGCAGACTTTGTGAAAATTAGTATTTGTGTCATTCTCAAAACTTTTGACCACGACTGTATGTCATGCATGATCATCTCATTTTCCATGATTGATATTCCAGGATGTTTATGTCACTTTTCTACACAGATACCATGGAAAGGCACAATGTTCTGTGTTTCATCGTCACATGTAAAGGCTCCATCAGGAGAAAGACAGATACATTGCAATAGAAACACAAATAGTAGGCTAAAGCCTGGCTGTTGCCCATGGTCTATCTATAGGTTTTCTTTTTTATGGCTGATATACCTGATCCTTCTCTGCCTCCACAAAGTGTGTTCTCAACCCTCAACCATTGATGATGACAAGCCTGTGCACTAACCTGCTCCTAATAGCACAGAAACTGGAAACATAAACAGCAATATGCTGTTTAGCGTTTCCCTTATAAGTCTATTAAACTCCACAGAGAGGAGAAGAGACCAACAACATATTCCATAAAAGTTGTCAATTTGTAAATTGGGTCACTGTCAACAGACTGAGTGTGTGAGTACTGTAATTATAGGAGTTGCCAAAAAAGTATTTAGCTACTCCCTCTAGCGGACACATAGGAGGAACGTTGTTGCATTCGTTTCATTTCAACAGCAGGCAGCCAAGGCAAGGCTTGGCAGGATGGTCGGCTGCCTTGATTACATTACTTTTTCATGATACATATAACTAACCATCCAAACACAGCTGTGCGTTTGATACATTTATCTTCTGTTTTCGCGGCAAGAACAGTGCACGAGGAAGAAAAAGCGCCTTGTTCTGGAGTCTGACCGGTATAACGACACAGATGGGACTGCACAATATAACAAGCAACGACGTTTCCCATTTAAAGTTTTGGATGAATGCTTCAACATAAGGATTGTAACTGAGTTAACACAAATAAGGGACACGTTTCGGGTCAATGAATGTGTTTTTCCAGGTGAAAACATGGCTAGTTAGCTTCAGCTAGCGGTTAGCTAACTAGCTAAAAGGCTAACTCACACCAGTCTGAAGCAGGGTTGAGATGTTCGTCTAAATTTGGACCGAAGCTAGCTAATCCAGGTAGCTAGCTAGCTAGTCACTGACAACATTTCTGTGACAAGCTGTCAAACCCATTGTATGTAGGAGTCTTTTTATATGGTGATTTATTGATTGTGCGTGTTGGGAAAAGTTGCAGATCGAAACTTTGATCACATCTGCTGGCGGAGTTGTGGAAACAATGTTTCATTGACATCGCAAAGTTAGCCAGCTTGCTACAAACGTGACTTCTACGCTACTATCCTCAACCAGGCAATGGAATTCAGAATGAGTCATTTCGGGTGTTGTCTTCCAAAATTCTAAAAGCTGCTTCTAGAATCTTACAAAAGCTTATTTCTCATCCCGCTAACGTTACACGTGGGATGAGACTGAGATTGAAAGGAATAAAATCTGAATGTTTCCAAACATGGGGTCGTTAAAAGCGCTTCAAGAATGGTGTCGGATACAATGCGAGAGTTACAACGATGTAGACATCAAGAACATGTCATCGTCTTTCCGGGATGGTTTGGCATTCTGTGCCATAATCCACCGATATAGACCGGATTTGATGTAAGTATTTCGTTTCAATAAACTTTGAAAAACTTCCTCCACTTCTTCCCAGGCCTAAACAAGATGATATTGTCCCTCAGAAACAATACATATTTAGAAACATAGCACGCCAGCTACAAAGAGTGAGTTTATTTAACACATCAGGGCAAAATGTCCTTATTGACAAAGATTCTTAAATAACAATGGAACTCTCAAACTAATCGAGAATGTAGCAATTTGTTGCTCCAAAATAGGATCACTAATTATAATGTTGCAACGTGCTGCAACACTTCATCGCTGTTACAATGTAACAACTGTTAACAGAACTAGCTGGGCGCTGAACTTCGATACAGTAATGCATGATTGCTGACTTCACTATAATCTAATCCTATCATCAGGACACTCGAGTACACTCTGTGTTCCTGGTCAAACGCTAGGCTAAGTGAACTGATCTAGCCTGTAACTAGATAATATAATGGGGTGGCATATTAGTGCTCTCAGCCAGAGCCAGACCACCTTCAGAATTATGTAGCCAGGGAACTAAATTTGTCTTGAACACAGACAAGATCATGTCACTACAACATGCAACTAAATATAGGGAGGGTGTGCCCTCTGGCTTGTGTTGGTGTTTATTATTTTACCACCAGTGTTTGTGTGCAGAATGAGAAGATTTGCTAACTACCCTTTTGCCACAACGATCACATTGTTCCACTAACAACGTTTTTGTGAGCTATTACGGCCAGCAAACCTAGGCTTGACTTACCGTCATTACAGAGACGGTTTCTAAGCAGCATTAGAAAGGGGAAAACCAAGGGTAAGCCAAGTGTGCTGTATCTAATGTGGGTTGACGGGCCTGCCCTTGTCTGTAACAACACACCCCTTTTCCTGTGTTGGAGTCACACACACTGCAGTCACAAAACAAGGGCACAGTTAGGCCACAAACTAACTGCATGAAAATGTTTGCGATGATGGGTTGCAAGGAAGCGGAAGATGGTAAATAGAACTGCCTTGACTGAGAGTAAGAGTGAGCAAACTATGATGCCTCACATTCAATACAGTACAAGACAGATCATTCAGGTACAATCACGCACCTCATACTGTAACTCTGCTGTGTAATGGCATGTCTTATTGCTGTTCTGCGGACGTCACACGTTGTGTGTCCATGTCCTTCAACGTGTGTGTGTGAAAACCAAGCGTGCATGACCTGCATGCAGGATCTCATACACACTGCACCAGTACTACACACACTGCACCTATCCTGGCTTGTGTGTGTGACAGGACATGAGATCACCTGACATGAGTGTCTCTCTCGACCTAAGTCTTCAACTACTACATACAGTAGAAAGGGAGTGAGTGAAGGCAAATGACACCAGATATATTACAGTACATCTATCTCTATGGGTCAAATGCTAAAGATCCAGCTCTACCTCTGTCCGCTGAGCTTAGAGCTCTTTGGCCAGGCAGCCTCATCAACCAACCAGCAGCGCTGCACTGTCCTCCCTGTGACTGTCTTCAGTCTGATCCAGACAGACAGGCCGTCAGGGTAATCTGCAGCAGAGGCCTCCGCCTGCCAACCTGCATTTAGCTCTCATACTACTCTAGCCAGTCAGTGTGCAGTGCTGCACAGCAATGCTACTCCTGCTATTAGTGCTGCACTGACGTCTGTGCTATCAGCATTCAGCACTCCACTGTACTATACAAATGCACCACAAATAATAGCAAAAGTGGTCACATCGCAGGACTTATCTGACTGAAACCTAGTAATGTCATTCAGGATCAGACAGGGTCCAGTTCTCTCTTGACTGAAGTGGCTCTTGGTTCAGGGCTAATAAGCAAGGTGATTAAACTGACGCTATAAGTCTGACCAAGGTTTGGTAGGGGCAACTTTGATTATTTCCTCAGTACAAACAATAAGCCTTGTTCAGTAGATCCATCAATGGGCCCAGACAGATTGGCCCAGATCAGTTATTATGACTGTAAGTCGCTTTGGATAAAAGCGTCTGCTAAATGGCATATTATTATTATTATTATTATTATTATTCAGTCAGTATCAACCTCAGTTTCATGTGATTTCGGTGCCTCATGTCAGACGTTGTGATTCTCTCTGACACACGACACTAGTGGCCTCCGTATTGTCTCTCTTTCCCCTTTTCTGTATTTCAGTTCCCTTTTCCACACTGACACGGTGTTCTCTACCTCTCTGTGATATTCTCCCACACCATCCAGCTCACCCATCCAGACTGTTCAAAATGACACCACTTTTCCACCTCTCTCTATATACTGTCCACACAGCAACATCACCACCAAATAAACAGAGGACATTTGACTACATGCTGTGTTTGTTGTTAACCACCAGACCATGAAGCTTAAAGCAGACCATGTAGCTTAAAGCAGACCATGTATCTTGTTGGCAGCAACACCAAGTTCACTCGCACAATACAGGACTTAAACATGAGGATGGTAGACAGCGAGCACACCGGTGGTGATGGCAGTCCCCTTGCCAAAAATAAACTTGTGAGCGAGGCAGCAATACTTGTCGGATTAGGTTCTCTCTCCCTCATCCGTCTATGTCATGGTCTGCAGTGTTTCTCTCCCAAAAATGTGCAATGCTCGCAGAAGGAGTGGGTTAAATTGGTCCGGAGTTAAATTGGTCGGGAATTGTTGGCAGAGAGAAAAATGTTCTGTTTTTCCAGTTAATTTCCTGCAATTCTATAATATAATAATAATATGCCATTTAGCAGACGCTTTTATCCAAAGCGACTTACAGTCATGCGTGCATACATTTTTGTGTATGGGTGGTCCCGGGGATCGAACCCACTACCTTGGCGTTACAAGCGCCGTGCTCTACCAGCTGAGCTACAGAGGACCACATTCTATAAATGTTTCCATGGAGCTGAGAGAACATTTTGCAGTGTGAAAACAAATTTCCTGCAATTATATGCATTTTGCCATGGCTAATTGTGTGTTCTTATGCTCAAACATTATAACAAAATCAATGGGGGCCCCTGGCCATGGACACTAACCCTGCGTGCCCCGTCACTAATCCAACCATGCCAAAAATACTCCACAATTTGTTTTTAGAAGTGTCTAGCTTTTATTTTGTTATTTCTTGTTCTCAAAGATTATATTTTAAAAAATGTGATAGGTCAATTATCTTTTCTAAAAAAAAAATTGTGGCAACAACAATTTAGCAGCTGCGGTGCGCCACTGCTAAATGAATACAGGGGAAGCATTGCTCTGATCTGGCCTGTCAGGCTGTCAGCTGTTGAAGGACAGAGCGACACCACTCCAGAGATTTCATTGTTACTCAAGGAGGATTTGGCGGTGGCGGTTGCTGCACTTTGCACAACTTTGAGTCATAGCAGACTCAGCTGTAGCGTTAGCGCTTTAGCACCAGTAGGCCTACAGCAGAGTGGGCCATCACATACAGTAGCCTAGGCAGGGTGTGTGTGACGTAGCGCTAGTTCAGGACGGATAATCTAATTGCATTAGGGGCCATGGGAGTCAGATTAGGGGGAGAACAGAGCTCACTTTGTGCTATAGGCTGCCTCATACTAGTCTATAGGCTGGCTGTGCTATAGGCTGCCTCATACTAGTCTATAGGCTGGCTGTGCTATAGGCTGCCTCATACTAGTCTATAGGCTGGCTGTGCTATAGGCTGCCTCATACTAGTCTATAGGCTGGCTGTGCTATAGGCTGCCTAGTCTATAGGCTGGCTGTGCTATAGGCTGCCTCATACTAGTCTATAGGCTGGCTGTGCAATAGGCTGCCTCATACTAGTCTATAGGCTGGCTGTGCTATAGGCTGCCTCATACTAGTCTATAGGCTGCCTCATACTAGTCTATAGGCTGCCTAGTCTATAGGCTGCCTCATACTAGTCTATAGGCTGGCTGTGCTATAGGCTGCCTAGTCTATAGGCTGGCTGTGCTATAGGCTGCCTCATACTAGTCTATAGGCTGGCTGTGCAATAGGCTGCCTCATACTAGTCTATAGGCTGGCTGTGCTATAGGCTGCCTCATACTAGTCTATAGGCTGGCTGTGCTATAGGCTGCCTAGTCTATAGGTTGCCTCATACTAGTCTATAGGCTGGCTAGTCTATAGGCTGCCTCATACTAGTCTTTTTTTCTTTTATTTTTTATTTAACCTTTATTTAACCAGGTAAACCAGTTGAGAACAAGTTCTCATTTACAACTGCGACCTGGCCAAGATAAAGCAAAGCAGTGCGATAAAAACAACAACACAGAGTTACATATGGGGTAAAACAAAACAAGTCTATAGGCTGGCTGTGCTATAGGCTGCCTCATACTAGTATATAGGCTGCCTCATAGTAGTCTATGGGCTTGGCTGTGCTAGGGAGGTTTCAAACTCTCCTCCAAGGTTGTGGTGTTGGTGTTTTTCCTACTTCCCTTCTTCAACAGAGCAGACACGTTGCGTCCAAAAGCAACTCACTAATGTTCCAGGATGCATCCCAAATGTCACCCTATTCCCTACATAGTGCACTACTTTTGATCAGGGCCCATAGAGCTCTGGTCAAAAGTAGTGCTCTACACAGTGAATAGGGTGCCATTTGAGACACAACCCCAGTTTTACAGCAGGATGTTAATTGGTGGGAATATGGGGTTTAGTTCCCTGCTCCAGGCCCAGTCGACCAGCCACCTACTCATTACTGCTGTGTTGAGCCAACCTGCTGTCCTTTCATCACAGTGGGGTTCACCCATAAAACACTTGATGGGGGCTGTGGCCCCATTGTCTCATTGAATGTGGAGGTAACTGCTTGTGTATGGGCAAACACTGTCTGTCATTCTGTTAGGATCTTGATGGTGTTTGATGGGCCATCACTCAAGAGACTTTTCAGATGAGATCCAATTGACTTTACCCTCCCACCCAAGATAGTTAGGCCTGTCATTACTTAAAGATGCACTATGTAGAAATCGCTCCATTTCCTGGTTGCTAAAATTCTAGTAGTTTGCCTAATTTCAGTTTATGTGACAAAACAAGAATAATAATAATATAATAATAAAGTATAGTGTAGAGAATCATTGTACCATCTAAACCGCTGTGAAATATATTTTTCGTAACCAGAAATATTGTATTTTCAGCTGTTTGAAGCTGGTGTACAAAACCCAAAGTAAAAGATGCAAAAACAACTTCAGAATGGGAAGCATAGAAATAGCACTCATAGAACAGATCTACCGCTTCTTAGACACACTTTCAACAGGAAAGAATCTATAACTGACCTATAACTCACATTTCTATGTGAATTTGGTTGGGTCGCCAAAAGGTTACATATTTTAGCGTTAATATGCTATATGGTTTATTACTGTTCTGGTTAGATGCTCACCCTTTTACCTAATAATAGTAGTGTGATCTCTCATATTCTGACCGTAGTATTGTGATGTAATGTTGTATCAATGATTTAGAGTAGGCTATTTGTTTAGATTTTAAATGTTGTCTTTTGTCCCTCATTCCAGAGACTTTGACTCCCTCTCCAAAGAGAATGTCTACGAGAACAACCGTCTGGTGAGTCACAAGAACACATCACTTCTCCACACATACAGACACACTCTAATAGCCTAGGCCTAGATGTTATGATTAGTTGTGAATCAGCCAGTGACTTCATGTTGCCGGATACTGTAATTAGCTGTGACAAGTCAGTCATGGTTGTTACTCTGGTTCCCTCCTCGGTGTCAAATCACATTTCATTTGTTACATACACGTGTTTAGCAGATGTTATTGTGGGTGTAGCGAAATGCTTGTGCTTCTAGCTCTGACAGTGCAGTAATATCTAACAAGTAATATCTAACAATGTCACAACATATACCCAATACACACAAATCTAGTAAGGAATGGAATTTAAGAATATATACATATATGGACAAGCAATGACAGAGCGGCATGGACTAAGATACAGTAGAATATTATAGAATAGAATACAGTATATACATATGAGATGAGTAGTGCAAGATATGTAAACATTATTAAAGTGACTAGTGTTCCATTTCTTAAAGTGGCCAGTGATTTCAATAGGCAGCAGCAGCCTCTAATGTGCTAGTGATGGCTATTTAACAGTCTGTGGTAGGCTATGTTTTGGGTGAATTCTGTAATGCTAGAATACAGTGTAGCCCAAGTATAGGCCTGCTAGTATGTATGAGAGTATGAGTGTTGTTTAGGAAGGTCATGGAGATGAGGAACGGATGGATTGTGGGTATGACAGAAGAGCAGTGTCATTAGTCATTACAGTTAGTTAGTCAGTTAAGTGTCATACATTTTCATTGGTCTGTTTCATACTTCTGTGTCTGTCTGTCTGTAGAGAGCATAGTTGTGTATTGGATCCTGCTGGAGCCTGTCATGGGAAAGGGGGGTGAGAGAGGGAGAGGGAGGGAAGGAGAGAAAGGGGGAGCCAGAGCGAGCAAATGAGGACAGGAAAGAAAGACAAAACAGCTAACCGAAGGGAGGATATTTAAAAAACTAGTCCTCCACTATAGGCCTGTTTGTGGTAGCAATGCATTTACATAAAAGCCAAATATTTGTTTATCAACAACTGTAAAGGGGCCAAAATAACATTGCTCTAATATTGAGTAGGCCTTGGTTAGCCTATTTGTATTAATCCTCAAACTGAGCTTGAGTGTTGGCAGCTGAATGCTACTATTTACATTTCTTTCCAATTATCCAAGAGCTTTTTCAGGGTAGAAGCAGTTGGTGGTCGAAATAAGTGTTTGTTTCACTGGCAGCATGTCAGATATCTATGAACATTTGGAGTGTTTTCACTGTAGCTACGACATTAGCCTGAGTTAGCCCGAGACAGCCTAATCCTGAACCCAAACACGCAGCATACTAAGCTAAAGCTAGATGATTAACTTCCAATCATTGTCTACACGGTAGATTTCAATTGTTCCCCTGCGTTTGTTTACCGTTGTTTCTCAGACTTATCTGACTACTGATAATCCTTGAAAAGTTTTAGTCATCATGGGACATTCTGTTTTGAGTTAATTGTTAGAATTTATCTTGCTTCTGGGATAACATTCAGCTGAACTACTCTCTGCAAGCTGTCATTGTTTTGACTGATATTACATTTGGCCGAGATACATTTGATGATTGTTTGTTTTTCACATGCAAAAACAGCTCCCATTCACTGGTTTGTTTAAATGTACACAGTTTGTAACAGTTTGTTTACATGTACACAGTTTGTAACAGTTTGTTTACATGTACACAGTTTGTTTACATGTACACAGTTTGTAACAGTTTGTTTACATGTACACAGTTTGTTTACATGTACACAGTTTGTAACAGTTTGTTTACATGTACACAGTTTGTAACATTTTGTTTACATGTACACAGTTTGTAACAGTTTGTTTACATGTACACAGTTTGTTTACATGTACACAGTTTGTAACAGTTTGTTTACATGTACACAGTTTGTAACATTTTGTTTACATGTACACAGTTTGTAACAGTTTGTTTACATGTACCGGTACACAGTTTGTTTACATGTACACAGTTTGTAACAGTTTGTTTACATGTACACAGTTTGTTTACATGTACACAGTTTGTAACAGTTTGTTTACATGTACACAGTTTGTAACAGTTTGTTTACATGTACACAGTTCTGCATCAATTGTGGCCCTGTTTACTGAACAGCTGCCAAGTGATTGTGTAATCCCCAGTGTTTTGTAACCTGACCAGCATTGCGTCCCAAATTGCACCTATTCCCTACATAGTGCACTACTTTTGACCAGAGCCATATGGGTCCCCCTATTCCCTATGGACCCTGGTCAAAGTCGTGCACTATTTAGAGAATAGGGTACCATTTGGGGCACAGAACTATTAAGGCCTTCATTTCCTCAGTGGAATTTTTCATTAGGCAGATGGTTATCTAGCCAACAGTATTCAGGCAGGCTTTAACATTTCATTATGACCAAATAACACTGAGGTTTGTTGAAGCAGGGGATCAAGTATCAAAGTACACACACACACACAAAATAAAATAACTGATGTCTGTTTTCACATTGTTGTTTTTCTCGCTCTTTCTTATGGTCTTTCCCTCTCTCTCTCCCGCCCTCCCTCCCTCCCTCCCTCCCTCCCTCCCCTAGGCGTTTGAGGTGGCGGAGGCGGAGCTGGGTATCCCTGCTCTGCTGGACCCAGAGGACATGGTGTCAATGAAAGTGCCTGACAGACTGAGCATCATCACCTACGTCTCCCAGTACTACAACTTCTTCACCAACAAGTCCCATGGTGAGTAGTACAGCTCTGGGGTTGGAGGACCCAGACACCGTGAAAGCACCAATCCAGGACTGTGTTGTGGAATGTTGCAGATAGAATTGTCATGAATAGAGCTGACGTGATCCCTTTTTCTATTTGTCAGAGAGGCATATTTGTTCTACATATTATAGTTCTATCTGAATGTTCCACAACGATTGCCTACGGAACGTGGTCCAGGACTCCAGGGCCTTTAGTACACAACGGTAACCTAAGCGGTTCGATAGCTGGATAAGAAGTGGTGCTGTGTTATTAGATATGACAGTATCACCGACATTCATCACTGAGTCACTACTACATGATTGCATTTGTAACTGGTCTCTCAAAAGTCCCTCTGGGCTTTGTAGTGCTCTGACGCAAAGGAAAATATCTACAGTAGCCAATGCATAAACTCGATTAGAAATTGACTGATACCATCTCCCTCTCCTGTAGCCAACCCCCCCTGCATGAAGAGGTCCAGTGGTACAGGCCACATTGAGCCGGCCCAGAAGAGACCGGTGGCCCCTCTGGAAGACAAAGTGGTTGAGCCTGAGGTAAGGACTACGATGGTATCAGGGAATCAGATTATGCATGAATACATGTGGTAAAGAGGTCAATGGAATGTGACCAAAACAATGGAATTGCCATGGAAACGTGTAGGGGAAAGGGCCATATGGGGAAAGATCCGGAATCTCCTCATTGCCCCCCAGCAATATTAGCCTACATTTAGCCTGTTGTTTATATGTGTTGCTAGCTTCCAACCAGAACATTAAGCTAGCTAAGACCAACAACACAAACAAACAGACTATACAGCTACAAGTAGTGAATGGAGTTACAAACTGACTGTACTAAACAAGTTAAATGTCTTACCTGTGATTTAAATGTTTTCCACACACATAGCTAGCTACGTGTAGCCTACTTGGACACTGGCTCACCACAATTTCCCACTGTCCCACGCCGAATAGCCTGAAGCCATAGGGCTCTTCTCGCAGGCTCTATTTCCCAACGTGGGAGCATTGCAAACCGATGGTTGGGATTTTTGACCTGGTGTATGTTATTTCTGTATAACAGAACTCGATGACAAAGTTGGCTCTTTTACACTGGGGGTCAATGGGATATAATGTTTTCCTTATTATTACGTGAATATCGACTCGGAGTATGCAGATATTCTGGATTGATGGAATGTGTGTATGATGTCATTCACATGGTTCTAATTCAGCGCCTTATTAAATTAAACTAATGGCTGCGTTAGAAGCCTACTACATTGATTTAACTTTTGTTGTACATGCGTGATAACTATAACTAATTCATTGTATTTGTTTAACATAACAGGGAATGTATTTGTGCTTGTGGTTGTATTTTGTCACAGACCAAGACCTGGAAAACCACTCAAAGGGTGTTCTATAACATTGACTGTCACATTATTTAGGTGTCAATGCAAAACGTGTCGTGCACAAAGCACTCAGAGATACATGAATGGATTGTTGTCTGTCTATGGCATCTATTGGTGTGTCCGTATGGCAGAGGTTGGGTACTAGTTAGTGTGTGAGTGTTTTCGATATAAGTCATGTTGTCCATTACATCAATGCGGTACGGGATGGAGTAATTCTATTGACTAAATACATTTTAGGCTAAACTTGTAGGATATCTCAGAAATATGGCCTATAAGGTACTATTGATGTGGGCTTTATCCTATAAGTTTAGCCTCCATTGTTTTTCTTTTAAAGGTAGCTTTAAAGATAGCCTTTGTATCCTGTCTCTCCCCTTCTTCCGCATGCCCTCTCTACCACTTCCTCCCACCGTCCCCCCATACCGGCCTCCTCCCTTCTTCCGCATCTTTAGACGGAAATCCACTCCTCCTCCCCCTACTCTTCTTCCTCCTCCCCTTCTTCTTCCTCCTCCTCCTCTTCTTCCTCCTGGCCTGTAATCTCCTCCCCTCTCTCTGGTCCTGAGCCTAGACAGTAGGATGGGCGGGGGGGGGGGGGGGGGATTGAAACAGTTAGGTCAGTCACTTTGAACTTTAACCTTTAACCTCTGTACATAAAAACTAACTATTTAACTGTTGTTTTATACCACTAACGTTGTGTGCCAAGTTTGAACACTTGCTGCTAACCTTTTAACTTTTAACTCGACCTAAAAACGCCTGCCAGAGTTTCTTCCATTACTAGGACTAGTTTTCTACTAGACTTTCCTAACTAATTAACAGCTGGTTTGGAACTTTACTACTTTCCCACTTAATACATATCACTTTTTTATATCAAGACAATAATATTTTGAATGAATATAAAAGAAATGCAATAATAATAGTATAGCTAGCTAAGACAATGACTCTAAGCTGATAAGGTGATGATGAAGTATAACAGACTGGTTTTAGCTAGATAAGCAGAATGATAAGCAGAATGATAAGCAGAATGAATCCTCCACATCCTCGATCCTGACTCCGTGTTTGATCTCCCCCCCACCTCCCTCCCTCCCCCCTATCCTCTCCATCTCCCCCGTCCCCCACCCCCTCCACCTGCGACCCGCACCCCCTGGCCACCTGCCTGCCACGCCCGTGCTAGCTGAGCCTACCTGGTCAGACGGGTATGGACGGAGGGGTACAGGCGGGGGTGAAGCGTAGCACCCTCAGCAGCATCTGCGCTGCCTGCCAGAGGCACGTCCACTTGGTGCAGAGGTTCCTGGTCGACGGCAAGCTCTACCACCGCAACTGTTTCAGGTTAACACCACCACTTCAGTTACTGTATATCTGGTCTGCACAGCAACTACAACATGTCATACTGCTGAATCTGTCAACTGTAAAATGATAATACACTGCTATTCCAGTTACTCAAAACAGCCAGTTGCATTGCCTCTGTTGACATGCATTTCCAGAGTTTGAAGAAATTAAACTTTGATTTTCACCATGTTTTTACAAGTGTTTAATCAATATGTTTACCACAGGGTATGTCAGAGCCTACTGCCTTCTGAATGTTGCCTCCTCCTCTCCTCTCTCAGGTGTAGGGAGTGTAGCAGCACTCTGCTGCCTGGGTCCTACAAGCTAGGAAACGAGGTCGGCTCCCTGGTCTGCACGCATCACTTTGCCAGGTCTGCCTTAGCCAATCAGAATGGCCGACCGGACCTAAGCAAGCGACCGACAACGGTTCCGTCTGTCAGGATTGGTCGACCCATGCTGCCTCAAACTTCTCCTCCTTCTGGGAGGGACCAGGGGGCAAAGACTCCGCCCCAAGAGACTCTGCCAAAAGAGACTCCACCCCAAGAGACTCCACCCCAAGAGACTCCACCCCGAGAGACTCCACCAAAAGAGACTCCGCCCCAAGAGACTCCACCAAAAGAGACTCCACCCCGAGAGACTCCACCAAAAGAGACTCCGCCCCGAGAAACTCCACCAAAAGAGACTCCGCCCCAAGAGACTCCACCAAAAGAGACTCCGCCCCAAGAGACTCCACCAAAAGAGACTCCGCCCCAAGAGGGCATCACCAATGATGATTACCCCCCCACACCAACCAATGACTCTGACTCTACACCCTGTCCTACCTCAACGACAAAAACAGACTCTTTGAAAACAGAAAAAGAGAAAGCGAGGGAAGACGGCGCAGGAGAAAAAGAGGTGAAACCTCCACCCTCCATTCCTCCCAACCCTTTCGATGACATCGAGGAGGAGCAAGACGAGGGAAAGGGGGAGGAGACTCAGACACCAGCCAAAGACACAGCCAATGGGGTTATCCCTCCTACACCTGTCAGTCATCTAGGACTAGGGGACAGTAAGCCAGTCCCCGTCCCTCGCCGCTTGTCACAGCCCTCCCCTCCGCCTCGTCCCGCCCCCAGGGTCCGCCCACCCCGCGTTGACAACCTCGCGGTCAATGGTGAGTGGTCGATTTTAAAGGGATTGACAGCTGAAATAAGTTATTGCTATTTGCTGCAGTAGATCCTCAACTGAACTGTGAACTCCCTGCTAAAATAAAATATATGAAACTAAATGAAACCTCTGATTTTGACTCTCAGGTGATCATGGTGAACACAGGAGATCTCTTCCTCCAGCTCCCAGACCTCGAGAAAGATCCCACTCCCCTGGAAGGTTCAGTATACTGACTAACCTATCTTTACTATAAGTCTACAGTGGTTGGACTACTTAATCTGTTTGTCTCTCCCAGTCTCTGTCCAGCAGTCTTTGTGTGTTAATGTATGTTGATGTTTTCATGCACTCATCTGTCTTTGTTGTTTTATCCCCCCCCTTTCTGTTTCTGTCTCCCCCACTCATCCTGTCTCTCAGCTCCAGTCTCTCCAGCGACGCCCCCAAACCCCCTAACCCGCCCTGGCTGGTCCTCGTCCAATCCCAAGAACCCAAGAAGAAACCAGCCCCTCCCCCTCCCCCTGGAGTGGCTACGCCCCCAAACACTGGTTCGTTATCTTCTCTAAAAGGGGAGGGCTGCAGACCAGCCACGCCCCCTGCACCCGCCAACCCCTTCGATGAGGAAGTAGAGGAAGAGGAGGCGGGGTCAGGGGAGGGGTCAGTAGGAAGTTTGGTTTCGCCCACTGTGGTGGTGAGTCATCCGTGGTACAGCATCACCCAGGCTGCAGACGCTGCAGCTGATCCAGACACGCCCCCCAGTGGGGGTATTTCCTCCCGCTCTGCAAGCCCCAGTGGCTCCAGGTGCAAGAAACGTCCAGCGCCCCCAAAGCCTGTTCCAAGGCCCCAAAACTCTAACTCAGGTCAGTGGGCCTTGAAGGTAACAGGATAGGATAGAGGTTGGTTAGAGCAGTGGTTCCCAACCAGGGGTACTAAGACCCCTGGGTGTACTTTGCCTATCCACAGGGGGTACTTGAGAAGACTTATGAGACCATAGGCTTCTTGGTAAAATGCACATGAGGGGATACTTCAGGGGTACTCCGGGCAGAGCAAAATTCAGTTGGAGGTACAGTAACCGAAAAAGGTTGGGAACCACTGGGTTAGCGCAATGGACTGGTTTGATCCAATTCACCTCAAATCATGTCAATCATGTGTCTTGTATGTCCTGCACAGCACTGTGGTTTTGTTGTTGTCATTTTGAAAGACATGTGATGTGTGTACATGGATGTTCACAATGTTTTTCCCTCCATCCTCGTCCCATTCAACTCTACTTCGTTTTCCATTTCAACTTCTGCTCCTTTTTTCTGTTTTCTGATATCACTTCATCCCTCTTTCTTCAGCCCTTCCTCACTCCCAGCCCTCCTCTTCCTCTCCCTCTCCAGCTATTAGCATAGAAAGCCTATCCTCTGCCTCCGACCATAGCTCCTCCCACCCATCTTCCCTAGGGGGCGGAGCCACAGGCGATCAGGACAACCCCTTCACCAAGAGTGTATCAGAGCCCTCCATCTGCGGGCCCTGTGGTGGCTCCACCCCTTCCCCCTCTACCTCAGCCAATCGCCTCTCTCCGAGCCCCTCCCCTCCTCCCCAGCCAGCCAATCCTAGCTCGGCTCCAGCCACTCCGCAGAGCAATCGGAGCGCCAGACCCCCTCCCCCGAGACCCCCGACGACACCCAGTCCCCTGGCAGCGTCAAGTGCTATCCCAGTTCCACCCCCCAAGGTAAGGGATTCTAGACCTCTAATTTTTTCACCATGTAAAAATACACTCCACTAACTTCTAAGAACCTTTTAATGATACAAGATATTCAATGTAATGAGCTTTATATCTAACTAACAAATACCATGATAATTATTAATACCTTGACATTCATCTCTGTCTTCTCTCTACTTCCAGCGGATTTGTAAGGAAAACCCTTTCAACAGGAAAGCCTCTCCCTCCCCCGTTTCCTCCCCTAAAACCAGACCCCCTAGAGGCCCTCGCCCCGCCCGGCCCCCCGCACCTGGACACGGCTTCCCCCTCATCAAACGCAAGGTGAGATTGTGAGGACGCCACAGTCAGCTAAAGTTTGTAATTCAATGAGTCACTCGATGATTCAGCATCCGACAGAGCAAGTCTTTTTATGGAATGTGGCGACAAGCCAACAACAGTCTACTATTACTGCTATTAATAGGCAACGGTATTGGTTATAGTTGGATATAGTTTGACTAGTAGCACTAATGTTTTCAAAGGAACAACTCTATCTGGATGTAAATAATGCGAACTGTACCATATTGTATTATTCTAAGATGGCAGTACTAGTGTGTTTTGTGATGTGTGTGTTGTCCAGGTGCAGTCAGACCAGTACATCCCAGTAGAGGACATCCATGGAGAGATGGGAGAGCTGGAGAAACAGCTGGATGAGCTGGAGCAGAGAGGAGTGGCTCTGGAGAGAAAACTAAGAGACAACCCCAACGGTAAAACTATCAGATCAACCAGTGTTCTGCACTCCTGGCCATCATATAAACCTCTTGAGACTCATTTTATGATATAGGGAGGTTGCATGGTCTCAGAGGTCTGGAGAGTCTCTATTAAAATATTTTTGTCCAGGACTCAGTTCAATAGTCTAATAGTCGGTTCAGTAGTCTTATAGTCGGGTCAATTGTCTAATCGTTAGTTCAATAGTTAATGGTTAGTAGTCAGTTTAATAGTCAATAGTTTAATAGTCAGTTCAATAGTCATTATTTGAATAGTCAGTTCAATTACCTAATAGTTAGTTCAGTAGTCTAATAGTCAGTTCAATAGTCTAATATTCAGTTTAATAGTCTAATAGTCAGTTGAATATTCGGTTGAATACCCGGTTCAATAGTCTAATACCCGGTTCAATAGTCTAATACCTGGTTCAATAGTCTAATAGTCTGTTCAGTGGTCTAATAGTCGGTTAGGTAGTTGTTAGTTTGATCGTCTGATAGTCAGTTTGATAGTCAGTTCAATATTCCAATAGTTGGTTCAATAGTCTAATAGTCAGTTCGGTAGTCAGTCTAATAGTCACTTCAATAGTCAGTCAAACAGTCGGGTCAACAGTCTAGTAGTTGGTTCCGTAGTCTAATAGTCAGGTCAATAGTCTAATAGTCAGTTTAATAATCCATATTTGTATCTATAGTATAATCTTATTATATTCTCATGGTCGTGTTCCTGTCCTGTTATAGATGAGGAGGAGGAGACTTTGCTGGTGGACTGGTTCACTCTGATCCATGAGAAACACCTGCTGGTGCGCCGCGAGGCTGAGCTGGTCTACACGTACGTACCAAAGCCTCACCAGAGCCTGTGCTCATTGGCCCATTTGGCTGCAGTCTCTTTAAGATTCTGACGCTATTTCTTTTCTCTTGACAGGGACAAGCAGCAGAACTTGGAGGAGAGGCAGGCTGATGTAGAGTATGAGCTGAGATGTCTTCTTAACAAGCCGGGTGTGTGATCTCACTTCCTGTTTGTGAATGATATCATAGAGCACAAGGCCCTTGCACCTACCTGGGATGGGAGGCTTGTTAACTAAAGACCTGGTTCCATTTCATTTCTCTTTCCTTCCTCTTTGGTGTTGGAGGACTGAATTCACTGAAATGGAACAGGGTCAAAAAAATGATAAATGTGTTAAAAGTGACTGCATTACTCTTCATTCATCCTCTCCTCTCAATCCCTCCATCTTGTAGAGAAAGACTGGAATGAGGAGGACAAGGGCAGGGAGCAGGAGCTGATGACAGAGCTGGTCACCGTCATCGAACAGCGGAACCAAATCATCAACAACATGGATCAGGACAGGCAGAGGTAATCAATCACCTGTCATCTACTGTCTGAGCTCATTCAGAGCAGGATGGGCTAGTAGGATGATGTTAGATAGGTGATCTGCAGTCAATGTCTGTGTTTTTGGTGATATTACTGTGCTTCTCCAATAGGGAAGAGGAAGAGGATAAGCTGGTGGCGACCATGTTGAAGAAAAAAGGTAAGACAAGACAAAAGCTTGTTTTGTTAGAACTTTCCCATTGATCTTCCTTTCCACTATAAGTATTCAAGCTTCTCGTCCATGTCTCTGTCTTCCCCCCTCTCTCTCTCTTCGTTCTCTCCTTTCTCCTAACGTCCTCTCTCCATCTCTCCCTTCCTCCAGACTTCCAGAAGGAGCCAGCAGCAGAGGGCGAGCAGCAACAGAAGAAGAAGAAAGAGAAGAAGTTTAAACCCATGAAGGTTCTGAAGAGGTTGAGTGTGAACCAAGGCAAAGGCGGGAGCCCACGCAAGGAGATACCAGAGAAGGACAAGAGCTGAACAAGGTATAGAAGGAGGGAGGGAGAGGTGGATGATGGATGGGAGACGGAAGAGGGATACCATCCTTTACAGGGGGGCATATCAGAAGGAAAGAGCAAGGAAACGACTGATGAAAACAAAACACAGTGGAGGGAGAAAAAGAAAGGAAAAACAGCCCAGGATTCTCACAGCTATATCAAAGACTGTAATTTGTGCAACCTGTAATTCACTCCACCTTGCCCTTACTGTAGCGTATCCTTCATATCGCTCCTCCCTACCAGAGTATGTGAGTGGAGTTGAGCGGTTGGAAATCCCGTTCCGGGCTCCACGTCCTTTCCAAAGGCTCCGCGAAAAATCGCTACGCGCACAGAAGAAAAAACAGCTGCTCTAAATTCGCTCCATTCATGAAAATCACAATTTAACCAACACCCATCTATTTTTGTGACTACCTGGACCTACCATTTGGTTTTGAAGTATTGAAACCAAACCATATGATTTGAATGAAAAGTATTTGAATAAATATGAAAAGGTGAACGTAAGACGCGCACATCATTTCAAATAGGCTACATGTCATATTAAACAGCATATAAACACTCTAAATAGCCAGATAGAAGGAACGAAAATGAATTATTTAGGATATATTATTTCAAATATTTCAAGGCTATAGCCTACAAAGAAATACATTGTGAATCATTTGCGAGTGCGACACAATAGATTGGTAGGGACATAAGGTGCTCAGCATTTAAACATTTCGTTGTATTTGATCATTATAGTCTATACATTTCGCATATAGGCTGGGACTTACTTAGAATTAAATACAAATTAAACAAAAAAATGACTTATTAGTGCCTTTAAATTTATTTTTAGAATTCATTTTTAGAAACACGAGTTTGGCCAGTATGTGGCTTCAGGCTCATGCGATGGTGCCTGGAGAGCAGGCCAGCATCGGAGAAAATCCTCTCCTCACTTGTAGAGCCACTGTGGATGCTAAACACCCTTTTGGCCATTCTTGCCAGGCTGGGCAGAGATGCAGAGTTGTTTTTAATTTTTTTACCATAGGTAGGCCTAAAGGTTTTTAGGCAAAATAACCCGATCAAAACGGAAAGCTTATTGAACGTGGGAATATGCCAGGCCTATTGGGCCAAAATCAATTACGGCCTATTGTATAGATAATAGTGATTTTTAGTGTATAAATACTTTGCTACAATGACACACTTAGTTATCTACCCACCTCGTTCCTTTCTTTTACCATGTGCATATAGTAAGTACACCATCATGCTTTCGGGATACGTGTCTTTTCAGATTCCACAATGATTATTTAGTTGTGGACACCACATCACCGCACTCCCTCTCTTGCTCTTGGTCCTCATCTTTGTAAGTCACCTTGATTTAGCACCTGTGTGTTATATCAGTTTCTTTATGAAAATATTTAGCGAACTCCATGACAGTAGCTAAAGCAAGGGGCTATAGCAGCACACAAGTAGACTACAAATGCATGCTGGGCCGGGCATGCCCTGAGCTTGTGAAGTGAGCGCTACTGCAGCGATATTGGAGCGGGCGGGCGAGAAGGCCGACGCTCCAGCCTTTGGGAATCTCGCTCCGAGCTCCAGTCAAATTGGGATCGCTTCGCTCCAGCTCCACTCCGCTCACATACTCTGCTCCCTACTGTAGCTCCCATGATGCTCTTCCAAATACAGCCACTCCAATGTTTTCTGTACTGTATATATTTGAAGTTGCCTTTGGGTGAAGAGAAAGTTAAGAGAACTCAACTGCTTTAAGACAAAGCTTAAGAAACTTCTAAAGACTGAATTGAAGAGGAGGTATATATACTGTATATTTGATGTTCAGTGCAGTATGCGGATGCTTCTATCCCTTTTCATTGTTACTTTGCACATTGTGACCCAGGCCTTTTTAAATCGGCTTTTAACAAAGATATAAATACTATGACTGCAGGTTTTTTACCATTTATCAGTCTCTTATCATGATAGAAACTAAAGAAGAACACTCCCTCAACATCTCCTGCTTATTCAGTGGTCATAAGGTTTTTCATTTGTTCGTGGACGTTGCGTATGTCTCATTGTCTGTAGATTTGATATAGAACTAAGAGTTGTATGTGTCAGTCAGTTGTCTGGTTTGAGTCTGTGGTACTTCTGAACTATTGTGAATCTTTTAAAAGAGGAACCTGTTGTTGTGAGTAAATACATCATGTTAAGACTGCCAGTTAAGATGGAGAAATGAGAACCCAAATAATTACTGTAGCTTTTAGCGAAAAGGTTATTTCTTTACTAGCTACTTATGTTTTCCAAATCACTGACTATTGGACTGTAGATATTAAATCGGACAATGTTTAGGGTTGGATAATCATGGTCTGAGAGTAAGACATGAGAAAGACAGGATAGAAATAGTTCAGATGGAATGTATGTAATTACTTTAAAAGAGGACTTTAAAGCACTGTATTTGACTAACATAGTTGTATGACTTATTAGTATTACTGAACCTGACAAGATTTACAACCGAAACAAGTGTGAACTATTCTAGGGGCTACATTATGCAATAAGGATTGCATTATATATATATATATATATATATATATATATGCATATATATATATATATATATATATATATATATATGCATATGCATATGCATATGCAGTGAGTGTACAAAACATTAAGAACACCTTCCTAATATTGGGTTGCACCCCCTTTTGCCCTCAGAACAGCCTCAATTTGTCGGGGCATGGACTCTACAAGGTGTTGAAAGCGTTCCACCAGGATGCTGGCCCATGTTGACTCCAATGCTTCCCACAGTTGTGTCAAGTTGGCTGGATGTCCTTTGGGTGGTGGACCATTCTTGATAGACACGGGAAACGGTTCAGTATTTAAAAAAACAGCAGTGTTGCAGTTCTTGACACAAACCGGTGCGCCTGGCACCTATTACCATACCTCGTTCAAAAGCACTTCAATCTTTTGTCTTGCCCATTCACCCTCTGAATGGCACACATACACAATCCATGTCTCAATTGTTTCAAGGCTTAAAAATCCTTCTTCAACCTGTCTCCCCTTCATCTACACTGATTGAAATGGATTTAACAAGTGACATCAATAAGGGATCATAGCTTTCACCTGGGTTCACCTGGTCAGTCTATGTCATGGAAAGAGCAGGTGTTCCTAATGTTTTGTACACTCTGTGTGTGTGTGTGTGTGTGTGTATATAAATTATATATTCTGTAGATATCTTTTAACAATGTAGCAAACTATTAGTACCTACCAGTTGATATCAGTTTAACTGTTTCGGGAAAGCCTGCAAAATATGCAAATCTTTTAATTTATATATTTTACAATACCTTTCTTTGTTTTACTCTGTAAACGCTGTCTAATTCCATTGAGTTTTGCCTTAACTTAGAATTGGCTGTCAAAGTCGATAGTACTATGAGATCCGTTTTGTATGTTAAGAGTGCCATTATTTAAATGTATTTGTCAATAAGTCTTGTTTTTGTCCTAAGTTAAACTGAATGTCTTGTTATAGTCTGTTCGTATATTGTCTAGTTGTCATTGTCTCTCTCTCTCTCCACGATCTTGTCTTCCATTCAAAATGGCTACTTGTCTGTCTATTTGTGCATTCTGTTAGTCAGTGTATTTCCATGTCTGTCTCTTCCTGTCTTTGTGCCTCTTCTTCCTATTGAACTCAAACCAAGGGCTTCTGTATAGCTATGTTAAAACACTGTCCTAAAGAAACAACAGGATCGCATTGAAATATGGGAGACTGAGAAATAAAACATATTAATGCAACTAAAAAGATGTCTGTTTGGTCATGTTTGAATGTACACTACAATGATTTTTCAGTTTGATAAGGATGCATTGGTGTCTTCCCAGCAACATTTATGATACCATGCCATCATTTGAACACGCATTATGCTGAAATTAAGACTAGTATCCAAGTTTGAGTTCAGAATTCCTGTGCAGTAGTGTATTTTCTGTAGCAGTATTAGCAGTAGAGTAGATCCATTCAGCAGAGTTGGGGTAGATGAGTATTCCTTTCTGTCACTCAGTCTTCTTCTCTGGCATCATGGTCCTCAGCTCTGCACTGCGGGCCTTGTCAATCACCTCCAGCTCATGGATTTTCTGGAAGGTGAGGAGACACAAATAACCGTAAAAAATGTGTAAGAGAGAGAGAATGTACCTATAGTACCAGTCAAAAGTTTTAGAACACCTACTCATTCCAGGGTTTTTCTTTATTTTTACTATTTTCTACATTGTAGAATAATAGTGATGACATCAAAACTATGAAATAACACATATGGAATCATGTAGTAACCAAAAAAGTGTTAAATAAATTATATATTTTATATTTGAGATTCTTCAAAGTAGCCACCCTTTGCCTTGATGACAGCTTTGCACATCTTGGCATTCTCTCAACCAGCTTCATGAGGTAGTCACCTGGAATGCATTTCAATTAACAGGTGTGCCTTGTTCAAAGTTAATTAATTTCCTTCTTAATGCGTTTGAGCCAATCAGTTGTGTTGTGACAAGGTAGGGGTGGTATACAGAAGATAGCCCTATTTGGTAAAAGACCAAGTACATATTATGGCAAGAACATCTCAAATAAGCAAAGAGAAACGACAGTCCATCATTACTTTAAGACATGTAGGTCAGTCAATACGGAACATTTCAAGAACTTTGAAAGTTTTTTCAAGTGCAGTCGCAAAAACCATCAAGCGCTATGATGAAACTGGCCCTCATGAGGACCGCCACAGGAAAGGAAGACCCAGAGTTACCTCTGCTGCAGAGGATAAGTTCATTAGAGTTACCAGCCTCAGAAATTGCAGCCCAAATAAATGCTTCACAGAGTTCAGGTAACAGACACATCTCAACATCAACTGTTCAGAGGAGACTGCGTGAATCAGGCCTTCATGGTTGAATTGCTGCAAAGAAACCACTACTAAAGGACATCAATAATAATAATAAGAGACTTGCTTGGGCCAAGAAACACGAGCAATGGACATTAGACCGGTGGAAATCTGTCCTTTGGTCTGATGAGTCCAAATGTGAGATTCTTGGTTCCAACCGCTGTGTCTTTGTGAGACGCAGAGTAGGTGAACGGATGATCTCCGCATGTGTGGTTCCCACCGTGAAGTATGGAGGAGGAGGTGTGATAGGGTGGGGGTGCTTTGCTGGTGACACTGTCTGTGATTTATTTAGAATTCAAGGCACACTTAACCAGCATGGCTACCACAGCATTCTGCAGCGATACGCCATCCCATCTGGTTTGCGCTTAGTGGGACTATCATTTGTTTTTCAACAGGACAATGACCCAAAACACACCTCCAGGCTGTGTAAGGGCTATTTGACCAAGAAGGAGAGTGATGGAGTGCTGCATCAGATGACCTGGCCTCCACAATCACCCGACCTCAACCCAATTGAGATGGTTTGGGATGAGTTGGACCGCAGAGTGAAGGAAAAGCAGCCAACAAGTGCTCAGCATATGTGGGAACTCCTTCAAGACTGTTGAATCTGGTTGAGAGAATGCCAAGAGTGTGCAAAGCTGTCATCAAGGCAAAGGGTGGCTACTTTGAAGAATCTCAAATATAAAATATATTTTGATTTGTTTAACACTTTTTTTTGGTTATCCATGATTCCATATGTGTTATTTCATAGTTTTGATGTCTTCACTATTATTCTACAATGTAGAAAATAGTAAAAATAAAGAAAAACCCTGGAATGAGTAGGTGTGTCCAAACTTTTGACTGGTACTGTATGTGTGTTATTCCACATTGTGTTCACCAATGAATCTGTATCGTCATCGAAACAGTACAATGTAAATACTTTTGTTGTTGGGTGTAGATTATTTTCCTTAAAGACATTCCTGTGACATGAGGTATATGAGACAACTTACCTGTGAGATCTCTGTGTTGATGATGTTGTGGTACTGCTTCCCTTTCCCCAGGGCCGTCATCTCCTCCAGAAACCCCCTCCTCTCCTCAATCTCACCCAAAACTAGGAAAGGAACACAACCCTTTGAAAACTTGCAAAGACCGTACATCAAACCAAGGAGAAACTCTTTGATCAAACGCTGTGTTGGAATGGGGTTACAGTAGGTTGGGGTAAATTACTTTAGTAATTTAGTAGAGTCATATGGAACTGAATTGAAATTAGGGGAAAGTGATGTATGTGAGGAGGAAATATATATAGAAAACATGTAGGAGAGCCAGAGATGTGGACAACATGTTTGCCCATGGTCAGAAAGCAGTAACTCTCTCCCTCTCTGTGGTAAACCTCACCCTCCTGGAAGCGGTCCCTCTCCTCCTCTGGGCCCTGGTCCAGGGAAATGTTCCTGGGACTGGGTCTGGGCTCCTCCTGCCCCGTAGCTAGAATGTTCTGGAGCCTCCTCTTCTCCTTCTCTAAATCTCCTTACAGGAGAAAAGGTGAGGGAGAGAATGAATGCACATACACCTCTTCTTATCCAGATCTCTCATAGAAGGAAAGGGAAAGGGGGATACCTAGTCAGTTGTACAACTGAGTGCATTCAACTGAAATGTGTCTTCCGCATTTAACCCAACCCCTCTGAATCAGAAGAGAGAGGAGAGTGAGAGAAAGAAAGAAATTGAGAGGGAAACTACTGTAAAAGAAGGCTCATACACATAGGCCTAAATTACATTTTCTTTTTTTACAAGAATAGAGCGTGGTGGTACATTTGTTCCCAGGTGTCCCTGACCTACTATCAGTGAACTAGTTCTGATATCAGAAGAGGAGGGCCTCTATCAATAGAATACCAAGCATCTCGGACAGTTCAAAGGTGGTAGAGCTGAAGCAGAACACATACGTGTGGCACTGGGGCGGAACCTTTCTCTGGTGTAGTTGTCCCCAGAACTACAATTGTCAGCGGAGCGCCTCAGGGGCTTGGCTGGAGTGCGGGTCGTGCTATTTTTTACGACTTTGGGTTTGGGCAGTGAGGGAAGAGCCGATGATGTGGGGTTGCAGGTCAATGGCAAAGCTGCTCCCTCTGTTGAAAATGCAGACAAAAAAAAACAAAAAACATCACAACATTATCTTACCTTTGTTGGGCAAAATGTTTAATAATACTTGAAAATGAATGTTAGGACTCATAATGGAGCAACAGCTGTGGAGGAAGTTCAAGCAGTAAGTCAGCATTACTTTTCAAGAGAAGATGTATAACAAACATGTGACACTCACTCTTTAGTTTGTCATTGATCTGTCTTTGCTGGAAGTTGGTGAGTCTCGACTCTTGCATCATCACTGTAAAACCAGTGCACAAGATGGCCTATTGTATTTGTGTGGATCACAGAAGGTTGGTGACACCTTAATTGGGGAGGACGGCTCGTGGTAATGGCTGGAGCAGAATCAGTGGAATGATATCAAACATATGGTTTCCAGGTGTTTGATGCCATTCCATTTGCTCCGTTTCAGCCATCATTATGAGCCGTCCTCCCCTCAGTAGCCTCCACTGGTATGGATCTAAAGTCTACAAACTCACACACACACACACAGAGAGAGAACAAACCCCCACATTTCAGCATCTCCTGAGTCTCCTTGCTGTACTGGGTCCCTCTAGGACAGTTCCACAGACCTCCACCAGCTGGACCACGAGAAGACGTCTCCATCTACAACGAATAACGCGTTAGCTGCTGCTGCACAAAGGCCATGGCAGATAGCAAAACGTTGCTTGTTAGGAAGCTAAGCTACCCAAACTGCAAACATGCAAACTATTTATCAAGACATAACTTCACAGTGTTGTATTTCTTACCATGGATTTCTATTTTCCTCAACTTTCTTGATGCTGCACCATGGGATAATGATGGCAGTGTTTCTTCCGGACACAACTGGCGGTTGCCATAGAAACCATGGGTCTCAAAGCCACGTGATGAGGCATTTGGTCTTGCAGTACAACATTGGCCCACTAGGGGGAGGCAAAACCACAGAGATAATTGTACGAGGCATATAGAGCTATGGAAAAATGAAGTGTTCATTTTTGTGCAATAATGTGTTTGAGTATAACTTCTATTTTAAACGTTTTCTATTTGTGTCTCTTGTCTCAAGTCTCAACTGTGTAAAGCATGGCACATGATTTATCAATCCAAAGAGTTTGGGTATCAAATTGTGCATTGTGAGACTGTCTAACTAGCTAAAACATCAATTTTTTTACCCCACCATCTAGGTTGCTGACTGCTGTTGAATGCTTGAATCCATTAGATTTCGTAGCTGAACTGTGAAGTGAGAGTAAACGTAGAAAGGGAGGGCACGAGGAAGAGAGAGGGGGATGGAGGGAGGGTTAAATCCCTCCGGCCGGGCATTTATGAAAGTCCATGTGTAAAGTAGCGTACTGACTGTGGCAGCTATTGGCCTTCTCACTGGCCCTCTCCCCATCTAGCTCCCTCCCTCCCTCTCTCTCATATTCAATGGTTCTCTTTGTCTCTCTGAGTAACATGCAGCCTCAGCCGATTAAACGCAGGGAATTAGCTGTCAATTTTAGCTTGCCACACACACAAACAGAAATTAAACTGCTTAGGGGAAGGGCTTGTGTTGTGGGACAGAGATCTTGTTGTTGTCGCACTGACTGTACATGGCAGAGATTTGATTTATTAGTGCTGTTTGCAGTGCATTCGGAAAGTATTCACATTTTGTTACTTTACAGCCTTATTCTAAAATGGATTAAATCGTTTTTTCCCTTATCAATCTACACACAATACCCCATAATGACAAAGCAAAAACAGGTTTTTAGAATTTTTGGCAAATTTATTAAAAATAAAAAACTGAAATATAGCATTTACATAAGTATTCAGACCCTGGTACTTTACTCAGTACTTTGTTGAAGCACCTTTGGCAGTGATTACAGCCTGGAGTCTTCTTGGGTTTTATGCTACAAGCTTGGCACACCTGTATTTGGGGAGTGTCTCCTATTCTTCTCTGCAGGTCCTCTCAAGCTCTGTCAGGTTGGATGGGGAGCGTTGCTGCACAGCTATTTTCAGGTCTCTCCAGTGATGTTTGATCGGGTTCAAGTCCGGGCTCTGGCTGGGCCACTCAAGGACATTCAGAGACTTGTCCCGAAGCCACTCCTGTGTTGCCTTGGCTGTGTGCCTAGGGTCGTTGTCCTGTTGGAAGGTGAACCTTCTCCCCAGTTTGAGGTCCTCAGCGCTCTGGAGCAGGTTTTCATCAAGGATCTCTCTGTAATTGACTAGTCTCGCAGTCCCTGCAGCTAAAAAACATCCCCACAGCATGATGCTGCCACCATGCTTCACTGTAGGGATGGTGCCAAGTTTCCTCCAGATGTGATGCTTGGTATTCAGGCCAAAGAGTTCAATCTTGGTTTAATCAGACCAGAGAATTGTTTCTCATGGTTTGAGAGTCCTTTAGGTGCCTTTTGGCAAACTCCAAGCCAGCTGTCATGTGCCTTGTACTGAGGAGTGGCTTCCGCCTGGCCACTCTACCATAAAGGCCTGATTGGTGGAGTGCTGCAGAGATGGATGTCCTTCTGGAAGGTTCTCCCATCTCCACAGAGGAACTCTGGAGCTCTGTTGGAGTGACCATCGGGTTCTTGGTCACCTCCCTGACCAAGGCCCTTCTTCCCCGATTACTCAATTTGGCCGGGTGGTCAGCTCTACGAATAGTCTTGGTGGTTCTATACTTCCTTCTTTTAAGAATGATGGAGGCCACTGTGTTCCTGGGGACTTTCAATGCTGCAGTAATATTTAGGTACCCTTCACAGATCTGTGCCTTCGACACAATCCTGTCTCGGAGCTCTACGGACAATTCCTTCGACCTCATGTCTTGGTTTTTGCTCTGACATGCACTGCCAACTGTGGGACCTTATATAGACAGGTGTGTGCCTTTCCAAATCATATCCAATCAATTTCAGTTTTGTATAAATAAATTGCTTTAATAGAATGACAACGTAATGACAACATCAATAATATTTGTACATTGTTGTTTCTTGTAGAAGAAAGCAGATACATCAAATGTGTAGCATACAACGTTTTAGAAACTATCCAGAATTGTACAAAACTGAAAAAAAGCGAAACGTGAAATTGTTTTAAATAAAAACTACAAAGCAGAGAGGGTCAGTATAAAATGACTCAGTATAAATCACCTATGGAAGAAGAGGCATGTGGTGAGCATTCACATTGCAGAGGGAGCAGAGAGGGACATTAAACAGGATACAGAAAAGGGAGATGCAGAGGGGAAAACCTATGTACATAAACTATAGCATGTGGCACTTGTTCTAAATAGCTCACAAAATCTTTAGTTTAAAGCTGGAGAATTCTCACAAAAGATTTTGCAGACTTTGTACTTGCTGAATCATGTAGATTGTTTTGCTTTGATAATTTGGTAAACAAATGGAATTAGAAGCAACCAGAGGGTACAATGCAATCAATATCAATAAAAAAGTCCAGTGACTTCAACAATGTTTTATTATTTATGAGTAGTATAAGCGAAATGTGTGCCATATATTCTTATCAAGGTTATTTGAGCATGTAAAGTGTTATTGGCATATTATTGGCACATGTACATTGAGTTGAGGTAATGTAATGATTTCCAGAACTGTAAGCTAAAGTGTTTCCAATCATTCTCTTTCCCTCTTTTTTTCCCATCAACTATGGTTTAGCACAATGCAATTCATAAGGAGTCAAGCAGCATCCCAGAAGGGGATACCTAGTCAGTTGCACAACTGAATGCATTCAACTGTGTCTTCCACATTTAACCCAAACCCTTTGAATCAGAGATTTGCAGGGGGGCTGCCTTAATTGACGTCCATGGCACCCGGGGGGTAGTTGTTGCAGGTTAACTGCCTTGCTCAAGGGCAGAACAGCAGATTTTTCCACCTTGCCGGCTCAGGGTTTCAAACCGGCAACCTTTCAGGTATTGGCCTAACGCACTGGCTAGGTTACCTGACGCCCATAAACCAAAGCATAAAGTTATTGGCCAAGTAAACTCAGGAATTTGAAATAAACATTTTCTTTCAAAAGCAGTGGTGAAGCCATGGCAGTGTAATATCAAACCAGAACATGTAAAGTAATATAAAAAATACAAAAACAATACATCACTTAAGTCATAAAAAAATACTAAAATGACGTCACACAAACATTTCCTTTAGTTTGGTTAATAGAATCGGATTATTTCAATCTAAAACAACCCAGTTCTGATAAACGTCACGTTGTATTTGTTCTTGTCAAGCCTAGGCTGATAGCCAGTCGAAACCCGCCCAAAGCCAGTCCTCGCTGGCACTGTCACTCAATCCTTGTGATATAGGTAGCTAGGGTTGCAAAATTCCGATAACTTTCCCAAAATTTCCCAGTAGGAGGATTCCTGGATATCCTGCTTATTCCCTCCTAATTCCAGGAATTTACAACTAGGATTTCTGGAATCTGGGGAATTTGAGGAAGGTTACAAGCATTTTGCAACCCTATGGGTATCCTTCTTACCACTACGGTATTGATTCTGTGAACTCTGGGCTCATCATCACGATAAGCTTTCTTACTATACACTATGCCTCCATGGCAGCTGGGATCCTGACCTTACACACTAAAACATGGCACACATTGGATAAAGGTTTATTCTGATTGGCTATTGACCATTGGCTGTGATAGAAAATATACTATACAGTAAAAGATTATAAGGCCTCCATGGATGCACTGTCAAGTCCCAATGAATCCCAATACAACATCAGTAAGATATCCATCCTTTGTTAACCCGCCCCACACACACACACATATACACGCACACACACACACACACACACACACACACACACACACACACACACACACACACACACACACACACACACACACACACACTCAGTAGCCGCCCTACACCCTTCCAATCTTTGTCTTTCTCTATGGTGGTGTAGAGACACACACGCACCCATCCTATCCCATGCATCTCAGTCTCTCTCATGGCCGTGACAGGGTGGTATAGACAGGCTGCTCCCAGTGTGTAGGACTGTGAGACTGGGCCACGCTGGAGGGGTCAGTGATGGTAGTGTAGAGGGGCCTCTGGCTGGGCCCCATGTAGGAGAAGGCTGAGTACAGCCCCGGGGCCTGGCTGGAGTGGGCGTAGTACGGCCCCGGCGCCTGGTGCTCCCCGTACTCAAACTGGGCCCTGGAGGCCAGCGAGGGGAAGGCTGATCCGTAGTGGGGGAGGCTGAGGGGGGTGTAGGTGACGTGGGTTCCTGACGAGGAGGAGGAGGTCTCTGCGTAGTGGCTCCCGGCTCCGGACTCACTCTTGATCTGGGCCTTGGTGGGGTCTGAGGCAGAGGGGGAGGCCTGTTGATGCTGCTGCTTGGAGAGCCAGGCGGCTGAGTGACCGCTGGCAGCAGCCAGGGCGTAGGCGTAGGATGTAGCAGAGGAGCTTGGTGTGACACCGCCGCCCTGGCCGACCCCCGGGTGCCCGTTAGGCGGCAGGTATTGGTCAAACTCGTTGACGTCGAAGGGCTCGATGTTGGCCATCACGTCGTGGCTGATCTCGCCGATGTCCATGGTGCAGAAGTCGATGTGGGGTTTCCCGCCCGCTGATGAAGGGCCACCAGAGGCCTCTGCTCCTACCCCCAGGCCTACTCCACGGGAGGACCCTGAGCCACCTCCGCCCTCCCTCTTCCCCTCCGCCATCTTCCCAGACTGGAGCTCTGTCTTTGGGGTGGTGGGGGGTGTCGGCGGGCCCTGACCTGGAAGGAAAAGGGGACAACCAATCAGCAAAGCAATAGAAGTGAAACATTTCGAATGGAGACAGTAGTTCTGTTTTCATCTTGGTCTCTGAGGTTACAGAAGGCCGTTTGGTACCAGGTGGCCTGTTGTTTGCCCTGGCTAGTTGAAGTAGGACTTACTCAGAGTATTGGGTAAATTCACTAACAAATAAAGTTGAGCTCACCTGCAGGGTGGTGATGATGGTGGTGGAGGTCGGCCAGGGGGGACCCAGCCCCTGTACTGTGCACATCCAGGTGGAGGGTCTTGTAATGGGGCTGGGCGTGGCTGCCCTCCCCCTCTGCTCCCTCCCCTCCCTCACCATTGGTCCCCAGCTTGCCGTTCTTGCGTCTGCGGGGCTGGTACTTGTACTCTGGGTAGTCCTTCTTATGTTGTTTCCTCAGTCGCTCCGCCTCCTCAATGAAAGGCCTCTTGTCACTCTCATTCAGGAGCCTGTGGGACAAAACATGGTCATGGCAGGGCAGCAGGTAGCCTAGTGGTTAAGAGGGTTGGTCCAGTAACTGAAAGGTCACTGGTTTGAATCCCCATGCTGACTAGGTGAATAATCTGTAGATGTGCCCTTTACCAAGGCACTTAACCCTAGTTGCTCTGGATAAGTGTGTCTGCTAAATAACTTAAATATAATGGTTATATAATATGCCTTTAATTTCAGAAACATATTTATAAAATACAGGCAGGAAATGTATCTGAAGGAAGTAGGACTTTACTGCATGAGTCATGCTTCAATTACACACAAACGCCAACAAGGCCTATGGGTAGTTTATAGATTATCAATTTCCCACGTAGGCCTATTCATTCCAATTCCCTGCCAATGCCCACCTCCACAGTTTGCCAAGTGTCTTGCTGAGCTCCGCGTTGTGCAGGTGAGGGTACTGGTCCGCCAGTTTACGGCGCGCGGCCTGCGCCCACACCATGAAGGCGTTCATGGGCCTCTTCACGTGCGGCTTGCTCTTGTTCCCGTTGTTTACTCGCACGGGCATGGGTACGAGCGTCCAGTCGTATCCATCGAGCACCTGGCTGACCGCCTCGCGGATGCCGATGGGGAACCGGTCCATATCCACCTCTGACTTGGGCACTAGTCCACCATCTTCTCCGCCGCCATCTGCGCCAGAAAGCCCCGTCAGTTGCTGCGACGGACCGATGAGCGGGGAGTCCCGGCCGCCGGTGGCCCCGGAGTGTGCCGGTGACAGAGAGTGACCATCATCTGAGCCCCCGGGACTCAACTCTGCCTCGGATAGGCTGTGCTCCTCTCCAGACATTTTAATGTATAGGCTATTATCGATTGGCAACAAAAATATCCTTGCAGGAAAATTAGGTAAATTAATCAAGTTGTTCAGAGAATACAAAACTTTAGGCTACAGCTGTGAGATGTGCTCCGGACTCGCTCCTTTATATGGAATTCTTCCTATATGCCACGCGTAAACCCATAGCCTACTCGTGCGTAATCGAATGTACCCAAATCCTGTCCTTTGCACTTCCCATTCACTTCCACCGATGTCGCCTGAAATGAATAATATAGAATATAACAAAATTAGGCAATTAACACATTTTACATTGGGCAATGAAGTCAGACACCATTTAATACAACTTTTAAAATATATATAAAACAAATCATATATAGACCAAGGCAGAAACTGTACCCACTGGGAACAGACGTCAGTTCAACGTCTATTCCCAGAGGATATTTTCATTACAATGGTAGGCCTAGAAATGACCGTTAGCTCTGAGAGGAACAGAAAGGCATTCATACAGTGTTGTCTTGTTTACAGTTATGTTAGGCCACAAAAAATGTGCGAAAGATAGGCTAATATATGTCAACTGGAACCAATTTATAGGATACATAAGAAGAAGACCAAATCCACCGGTTCTTGTCATTTTAGGCTAATAATAGGAAGGTTTGCTTCACCCAATATGACCTATTTTACAAATAACCAAGGTTCATAAAGAAAACTGAACATTAACAACGAACATCCTAAATGTTTCAGTATTTATCTTTAAATCATTCTGAGAATATGTAGTTTACTGTTTTAATCCTATTTTAAGGCTAAAGTTGATAAAAGCCCGTAAAACTCAGCCCAACATCATCTTGGGAATTAAAAAAACCTCTCAGCTAATAAGATTAGGATATTTCAGAAATTCCACCCAAAAGCGTAAACAAGTCTATGTTATGTTCATATGGAAAATAAAGTTAAAAAACTTACCAATGCAGAGTTTAGGAGGTCGCCCGTTCAACACACGAGTTTGTGCGTTCCCCTGTCCACCGGTGTGACGCTCGCGCTCCGTCCCCTGCCCCCTCGTTCGGTTTGCCCTTCAATGAATGGCCGCTCTGTGTCGCGCACCGGAGCTTAAAGAGCTCCGTTGTGAGAAGGAACGAGAAAAAAAAGTGATTGAAAGTGGAAAACATTCTGAGACGCAGCATTCCAACACTGAGTCGACACCACCCTCTTGCTCACACGCTGGACGCCTATTGGTCATTTAATATTCTCCGGCTTTCTTACTGGACGACGGGGTTACTGTTATTGCCTGTCTGTCCGTCACAAGTAATATTTCCAATGAAAGGAGGTGAGATTTTACATCAGAGTAGTTTAAGTGACTTTATACTGGCTCTATTTAGCAACCAAATAAGGCCCGCTTTGTTTGATGTGTTGACATGTTATATTGAATAAATAAACAATCGTGACAAGACTTATTTGTGGTCAAATTACACTAAAGTTCACGAAAAATCTCCAAGGGATTATAATGCATTATAACGTCATTATATGCATTATAACATCATTATACAGTTCGTGAGGTCCTATTTCATGCAGTGAATATGTTACTTATATCTAGGTTATCGTTAACCCCAGAAAAATAATTATGAAAGAATTAGGTCTATGGTAAGGTACTCAAGTAAAAAATATTTCAAAGTACTACTTAAGTAGTTTTTGTGGGTATCTGTAGTTTCCTTTACTATTTATATTTTATACAACTTTTACTTTTACTCCACTACATTCCTAAACAAAATAATGAACTTTGTACTCCATACATTTTCTCTGACACCCGAAAGTACTCGTTACATTTCGAATGCTTAGCAGGACAGGAAAATGGTCCAATTCACGCACTTATCAAGAGAACATCCCTGGTCATCCCTACTGCCACTGATCTGGAGGACTCACTAAACACAAATGCTTCGTTTGTAAATTATTGCCTAAGCATTCAAGTGTTCCCCTGGCTATCTATAAATAAATAAAACAAGAAAATCGTGCTGTCTAGTTTGCTTAATATAAGAAATGTGCAATTATTCATACTTTTACTTTTACTTTTGATACTTAAGTATATTTTTGCAAAGCCATTTACTTTTGATACTTAAGTATATTTAAAACCAAATACTTTTAGATACTTTAAGTATTATTTTACTGGGTGACTTTCACTTTTACTTGAGTCATTTTCGATTAAGGTATCTTTACTTTTACTCAAGTATGACAATTGGGTACATTTCCACCTCTGCCTATGGCTGATATAGTACTGAAAGAGGACAAAAAGGGATATAGGGTAGAGTGAGTTGCTGGAGGAGTTGAATTAGATCCAAAATCATCATCCTTATATTGTTGACCAGCAATAAGGGCTTTATGGACCCAATCCTGAGGTCAATGTACGTGACCTTTTAGGCTTATACTCTATGAAACACATAACTCTTCTCACTTCCGATATTGCTCTTCCAAATTGCTTTTGGATGTCACTTAATAATAGTATATATGCATCTAAAATACTTGTCAAGATCCAGAGGGTTCTGTGTGTAAGGTTGTGCTGTTGAGGTCGAATCATTCATGATGTTTACTGCATTGAATGTATTGTTACTGTAACTGGCTGCATTCTATGTAACTTGTATGTACCTTACTTGTAGTCGTTAATATGTTAATATGTCAGATATTTACAGTATATAAATACATTTCACACACGTTAAGATAGATTCAGGGACTGAGTATTACGGGCTAAAGACACACACACACAAACACACTGACTGCAACAATAACCCCCAGTGTTTCCCTTTTCCTTCTCATGTTGAATCCGTGTCTCAGTTTTCTCCCGCTCCCTCTCTCCCTCTCTCCCTCTCTTCTCTCTCTTCTTTAGACTCTTTGTTGTCATCTCAGGTGAATTGTAACCATGTGATCAGACGCCCTGCAAGCCTCATTCCATTAGCCCTCTAAATGAAAAAATGAGACGAACAAAAAGCAGTTTTGTGCATCTTGAAAAAATGATAACAGAAAAGAAAGAGATGTGTGTCTCTGGGGCCCTGTGTTACCACACAGACACAGTATCTCACACATAACACAACATCCAAGGACTGCACTAGCTGGACACATGGATCTCTCTCCATCTGTTTTATTGCCATGTCCACCGAGACCATGGGCCTGGGCCTTTGGGTGCTAGCCTTGGTGGGTTCGTCCGAGAGGGGTTGGTTGGGGGTGCACGATTCAGGATGGGGGCTACATACACCCCTCTGACTACACTGGGATACTGAGGCCCTGTCCTGGCCTTGATGTGAGTGACTGCTTCTGTTTGTGTATGAGAGAGAGGAGTTTAAAGAAAATGCATTAGATAATAGTATGCTGACAAAAGGTTTGATTTTATGTTGATTTATATAAGCAATCAACGGAATTTGACAGACTAAGAGCAAGTTGGAATTAATTGTGATATGTATTTTGTGATTCAGAGTGACTGTGCTGTATGCTATGATATATTATACATTAGGTGCAATAAAAATCATTGTGAATTTATGCAGGGCATGGTATTATTTTTTATGTGGATGCAAGATGTTTACTGAGAGTATTCCCAATAGAAAAATATTTCTGAAAGGCTTGTAAACTAGATTGTAAAAAGTTAGTAAAACATAAATTCAAAGATGTTTGAATTTATTTAAAACGAAACGTTTTTTAGAGAAACACCAAATTAAAAGTACATTGTTAATTAGCAGTGATTCAAGTTGTCATTATTTTGTAAATTCCCATGCAATCCTTATTTTTTTTCGTTGACAAAAATAGCGTTAAATATTCTAGAAATTCTGAACATACCATTAACTAACGAAATAAGCACCTGCTTTACAATTGTCTTAATTTAGTAAAACTGCCATTTTATTTTATATTTTCATAACACTGAGATTATGCAGCAATGCTATGCCAGAATAGTTACTTCAGTCAATTATTTATGATAAATGTTATTGGTCTTCTAGAAATGGTTTCATTCTGTTCAGAATTCCTGTAAATAACGCACCGAAACTCTCAATGCCACACATAGGCCTATCACCGGGTCAGTTCAATCAGAATCTTCATAATATGTTATTCATGGTCGTAGCATTAATCGTGGAGAAATGCATACATATATATATATATATATATATATATATATATATATATATATATAGTCTATAAGTTGTGTAAATTCCTCTAAAAACAATTGTCTCGATAGTGTGGGAGAAACGCACGAAAGATAGATCAAATGAATGAACAACTAGGCCTATACGAGAAACAAGTTGTAAATCAACTTTAAAAGGAGACCTACCAAAAAGGTTATCCCAATGTATTTTTCCAAATAACTTTCGTTCGATTTTCATTTCACTTTCGATTCTTTTCTCAACAATGACATACTTGCAATCTATTATTTTTAGGCCTAATCAGTCGATTATTATAAACGATTTAAATGCAAAAGATGATCCGTTTTTGAATGTATAAGTTAACATTCGTTTGATTAAATATTGTCTTTGAAATATATTATTTCAATAGCTAGTAATTATAAGAACTTGGGGTTTTCAGAAAAATAAAGTTGAGTGGAACTTTATTGCCTAAATATAATTATTCTCTGTCTGTTTATAGTCAACTATAAGACATATTCTATAGGCTACTACTAAGACTTCTTGCCAAAATATTGATGTGAACCTATTTATTTTAATGAAAGTCCATTTGAATGGTTTGTATATGTATTTTGCTCAATATTTTGTTTGTTCCACTTTACACAAGATAAGGGACTGAATGTGCTTAACAATACAATGAATTATGTACATTTTTGTACAAAGTTAATATTTTCATATAACATAGAGAGATATTATCCATATCTTTCTCCTATCTCGATCCCATCTCTCCCATCCAGGGCTATGGGCCCCCAGGGGCTGACATAGCTCTGTGGAAAATAGAACTCACATGTCCATCTATTAACCACAGTGACTCATACATCCCTGCTTTAACCTGCCATGTGACCTGCTGCACTAATGTGTCTGCCCCTGTCCCTGTCACAAGAGTCTGTATGCTGCTGTGGCAGGAGAGAGAGAGACGATGGGGAACTCATGACCAGCAGGTTCAAGGGGTCAGGATTCACTATGTCTCACTCCCTAGGTGGATGTAGTGTGATATGGGGAAGCTGCAGCCATTTTGTGTTCATGTTTGTGGCTCTGTCCCCCCAAAATGTAATGTCTTACTCGCAAATGAACCAATAAGCCTGCAGCTACATACTGTTAATGTCATTGTGATGTCATGTTCTAAAATGTAAGATCATGATAGCCGTGGCAGAGAAAGATTCAAAGAGGTGAATCCAGTTTTGTGTCCTGGAAAACAGGATGCTGATGGTGAAATGATAGAAGAGAAAAAGAAGAAGAAAGAGAATGAGAGAATGAGAGAATGAAAGAATGAAATAGAGAGAGATTGCTGCCCTTTTGTGTTGGCCTCAGTCCATAGAAGAGTTTCACTGGGAAATTCCTGAAATCTGACGAGAGAGAGAGAGAGAGAGAACAAGGGAACACGGACAGCGGTCAATATATTCATGCAGTGGGTCACATTCTGTGTTCAACTGTCGTATGTATAATTGAGGGAAAGACAGTCATTCCCATGTCAATGGACATGTAGGGCTGATGTGAATGGTGGTGTTTGTTCAGAATGATGACGCACTCAATAGAAGCCCATTTGACAAGGAGGAATTGCATATATTAGCATGTTTGCATTTGACAATCTATTGCTTCCTGAAATATGGAAATATTCTGTACTTACAGTCAGAGTTAGCTAATACGTGTTTGGGGTTTTACCCCATTAATTGTTACATGATTTGTTGACACTTCAATTTTACAGTTTTACAGCAACAGGTGAAAATATGTTGTTCAAAATCATTTCAGCAAATACCTATTGGCCAGAACATCTGTAAACATGTTTGACGACAATCAGGGTTCAGGACAATTCAGGAATTAAACTGTTCTCAAGGACAAATTCCACACCCAAAGCAACTAAAAGGAACTCAAACCTAATTGACCCTCTCCTATTCTGAACCAAATCTCTACAGCTTTTTAACAACTTGCTCTAATTTATTCATATCGCGTCTAAAATAAGAATTTCATAACACCATAAACAACCAGGCCCTATGAGTGACAAAATGGCTTATCATTCATGCTGGGAAATGGAGGATGTGGATGGAAGGCCCCAGTCCACTTCTCCATGGTTCAGATGTAGCCTTAACCCTCCATGGCTCACAGATTTATTCCATGTTACATTATGACACTCAGCCTATCCTGGCACTAACATTCACATTTATTTTATACAACCGTCATACAGGATATATATTATTAGTAGATCATGTCCAGATATACAATTTGCTCTGATTAATTGAAACAGTCTTCTTACTGATGCCAAATAGCAGACACTATATGCAAAGCGACTTATAGTAGTAGTACGTACATACATTTTCGTATGGGTGGCCTCAGTGGGAATCTAACCTACAATCCTGACGTTGCAAGTGCCATGTTCTACCAACTGAGCCACCCAGGACCACTGTCATACCATACTGATGCCATATCATACTGATGCCATGGCTCGCTGTGATTCATAGTTTAGTGATTTAGTGATTTAGTGTGCACGGCCTCATGCAGATTCCAGAAGGATGAATAAAAAATTATGCTGCTTGGCCTTTGTCTCTCCTCAGCCATTTTTGCAATGAATCAGTGCAGCTGCGCAACACTTAAATGGGTCCCCCTCTCTTCCCGTGAGTGTCTGTGACTAAAGCCATGAATCCTCTCTTTGTGTTCCATCTGCAGAATTGCCCATTTCTTACCCTCTCTCTTTTTATTTGGGAAGGGGGTTGAGGTTGGCTTCGGTTGCGATAGTGGTGCGGGTGGAAGTTTGGGGGGGGTAAGGGGTGGAGGGGAGGGGAGGGGGGGGGAACTTGTTGGACCACATTCCTGTGCAGCTGTGGAGGCTGGTGGAGGGGGGGGGGGTAGAGAGAGAGAGCAGGATCATCATTGCATTTGCAAGGCATCATGAATGGCCTATTGTTCGCCCCTGGGTCCGTATCTACACTGGCCCGAGTTACCTCAATTGTGATGGAGGGATGGCGAGAGAGAGAGAGAGATGGAGAGATGTAGAGAGAGAGAGAGAGAGAGAGAGAGAGAGAGAGAGAGAGAGAGAGAGAGAGAGAGAGAGAGAGAGAGGGATGGAGATAGAGAGAGAGAGAGAGGGAGATATATATATATAGAGAGAGAGCGAGAGAGAGAGAGAGAGATGGAGAGATGGAACTAGAAAACAAGATATCAAGAAAATGATAGAACGAAAGAGCGAGAGAAAGAGAGATGGGGGAGATGGGTAGAATGAGACAACTAGAGAGAGAGATGGAATGATGGGGCTGAGTCATTAGCCGAAGGTTGAAACTTATGGTATTAAAATAATGTGAAGGTGGACAATGGCGTCTGTGATTAGCTGGCAGTGGCCCCTCAGTCATAGTGTCAGCACTGGCCTAGTCATGGCATTTAGTCACACAGAAGTGTAGGGTGTTGACTATTTACTATTTATTAGCTTAGCCATTCTTACAATGCATCTCTCAGTGTTGCTACATCTGAAATGATTTACAATCAAAGATATCACAATTACCAACAAGGAAGGAACTGGGTTTCATGTTTTGTCATAGTATTGTAGTCTGAGCACTTAAAGTGGCAATCAGCAGTTGAAATAATAACAAAGCTATCTCGCCACCCCTGTTTCGGTAAAAAGCTGAGGGATGGGGCTGGAGAAATGTAACCACTCTCAAATTCATAGACAATGATATCGATGCAAGGACTGACCATCCACGATATCAAAATGATAGTTTTAATCATGTTTTGAGGCTATATAGAGTTTGCTTACATTTACTTTGTTTACTAACATTGGAGTAAAACAAGCTTATATTTTGGGTTCTGATGGGGTATGACAGTTGAACTAAGCTCATGAGGCATTTCTAAGTTATATTCCTCAAGAATCAATCCGTACATATCATTAATTTATAAGTCCAAAAATGGATGTAACAACTGCAGATTGCCCCTTTTGTCATAATGTCACCATAGATACAGAAACCAATGTGTTTCTATCTGTCCCTATTCAAATACACGATGAATAGACAAGTAGAATATTGACGAAAAATGTGAGGCTTTTTCTCAAATAGAAAAATAAATGAACTACACTATATATACAGTGGGGGAAAAAAGTATTTAGTCAGCCACCAATTGTGCAAGTTCTCCCACTTAAAAAGATGAGAGAGGCCTGTAATTTTCATCATAGGTACACGTCAACTATGACAGACAAAATGAGATTTTTTCTCTCCAGAAAATCACATTGTAGGATTTTTTATGAATTTATTTGCAAATTATGGTGGAAAATAAGTATTTGGTCAATAACAAAAGTTTCTCAATAGTTTGTTATATACCCTTTGTTGGCAATGACACAGGTCAAACGTTTTCTGTAAGTCTTCACAAGGTTTTCACACACTGTTGCTGGTATTTTGGCCCATTCCTCCATGCAGATCTCCTCTAGAACAATGATGTTTTGGGGCTGTCGCTGGGCAACACAGACTTTCAACTCCCTCCAAATATTTTCTATGGGGTTGAGATCTGGAGACTGGCTAGGCCACTCCAGGACCTTGAAATGCTTCTTACGAAGCCACTCCTTCGTTGCCCGGGCGGTGTGTTTGGGATCATTGTCATGCTGAAAGACCCAGCCACGTTTCATCTTCAATGCCCTTGCTGATGGAAGGAGGTTTTCACTCAAAATCTCACGATACATGGCCCCATTCATTCTTTCCTTTGCACGGATCAGTCGTCCTGGTCCCTTTGCAGAAAAACAGCCCCAAAGCATGATGTTTCCACCCCCATGCTTCACAGTAGGTATGGTGTTCTTTGGATACAACTCAGCATTCTTTGTCCTCCAAACATGACGAGTTGAATTTTTACCAAAAAGTTCTATTTTGGTTTCATCTGACCATATGACATTCTCCCAATCCTCTTCTGGATCATCCAAATGCACTCTAGCAAACTTCAGATGGGCCTGGACACTTGTACTGGCTTAAGCAGGGGAACACGTCTGGCACTGCAGGATTTGAGTCACTAGGTCCCCCCGTGTGGTTCTGGGATTTTTGCTCACCGTAATTGCTCCCACAGTTGATTTCTTCAAACCAAGCTGCTTACCTATTGCAGATTCAGTCTTCCCAGCCTGGTGCAGGTCTACAATTTTGTTTCTGGTGTCCTTTGACAGCTCTTTGGTCTTGGCCACAGTGGAGTTTGGAGTGTGACTGTTTGAGGTTGTGGACAGGTGTCTTTTATACTGATAACAAGTTCAAACAGGTGCCATTAATACAGGTAACGAGTGGAGGACAGAGGAGCCTCTTAAAGAAGAAGTTACAGGTCTGTGAGAGCCAGAAATCTTGCTTGTTTGTAGGTGACCAAATACTTATTTTCCACCATAATTTGCAAATAAATTCATTAAAAATCCTACAATGTGATTTTCTGGATTTTCTTTCCTCAATTTGTCTGTCATAGTTGACGTGTACCTATGATGAAAATTACAGGCCTCTCTCATCTTTTTAAGTGGGAGAACTTGCACAATTGGTGGCTGACTAAATAAAAAAAATTCCCCACTGTACAAAGGTATGTGGACACCCCTTCAAATTAGTGGATTCAGCTACTTCAGCCACACCCGTTGATGACAGGTGTATAAAATCGAGCACACAGCCACGCAATCTCCATAGACAAACATTGGCTGTAGACTGGCCTTACTGAAGAGCTCAGTGACTTTCAACGTGGCACCGTCATAGGATGCCACTTTTCCAACAAGTCAGTTCGTCAAATTTCTGCCCTGCTAGAGCTGCCCCAGTCAACTGTAAGTGCTGTTATTGTGAAGTGGAAATGTCTAGGAGCAACAACGGTACAGCCGCGAAGTGGTAGGCCACACAAGCTCACAGATGGGACTACCGAGAGCTGAAGCGCGTAGAGCGTAAAAAACGCCTGTCCTCGGTTGCAACACTCACTACCGATTTCCAAACTGCCTCTGGAAACAACGTCAGCACAAGAACTGTTCGTTGGGAGCTTCATGAAATATGTTTCCACACAAGCCTAAGATCACCATGCGCAATGCCAACCGTCGGCTGGAGTGGTGTAAAGCTCGTCGCCATTGGACTCTGGAGCAGTGGAAACGCGTTCTCTGGAGTGATGAATCACGCTTCACCATCTGACAGTCCGTTGGACGAATCTGGGTTTGGCGGATGCCAGGAGAACGCTACCTGCCCTAATGCATAGTGTCAACTGTAAAGTTTGGTGGAGGAGGAATAATGTTCTGGGGCTGTTTTTCATGGTTCGGGCTAGGCCACTTAGTTCAGCATACATTGACATTCTAGACGATTCTGTGCTTCCATATTTGTGGCAACAGTTTGGGGAAGGCCCTTTCCTGTTTCAGAATGACAATGCCCCCGTGCACAAAGCGAGATCTATACAGAAATGGTTTGTCGAGATTGGTATGGAAGAACTTGACTGGCCTGCACAGAGCCCTGACCTCAACCCCGTTGAACACCTTTGGGAGGAATTGGAACTCCGACTGTGAGCAAGACCTAATCGCCCAACATCAGTGCCCGACCTCACTAATGCTCTTGTGGCTGAATAGAAGAAAGTCCCCGCAGCAATGTTCCAACATCTAGTAGAAAGCCTTCCCAGAAGAGTGGAGGCTGTTATAGCAGCAAATGGGGGACCAACTCCATATTAATGCCCATGATTTTGGAATGAGATGTTAGACGAGCAGGTGTCCACATACTTTTGGTAATGTAGTGCAAAATCAGGGTAACCCCAGGTTACTATCCCAGCCTCCCATAATAATAATCTCTGAGGTCTCCCTCAATCAGCAGTGATCAAATTAACCAATTAAGGCTTATAGTGGTGGTGGTATGTGAGGCTGCAGACAGCATCACTTTCAGCCCCAGGCCTCCCCCTACCTTCCCCCCTCTCATTAAGACAGTGCTGAGTTTGGGTGTCATTTGGTTTTGGGTGGAGGGGAGCATCATTAGACTGATAACCACCTGTATGGTTGCCCAGGACTCCTGTGGATGCCTGTATTATTGAGCAAAGGAGTTCAACACATACTTAGTTATGTTCTCTATAAAGATCATAGTAAGTAGCCTTGCTTGTGAGAGGCAGAACAGCTCATAGGAGAGGAGTCTATCTCCTGTTTCTGTAGCGTGAGGCATCTTGATGTACCAGTACACCCCCTGGACAGGACACTAGTCTATCTCCTGTTTCTGTAGAGTGAGGCAGCTTGATGTACCAGTACACCCCCTGGACAGGATGCTAGTCTATCTCCTGTTTCTGTAGCGTGAGGCAGCTTGATGTACCAGTACACCCTCTGGACAGGACACTAGTCTATCTCCTGTTTCTGTAGAGTGAGGCAGCTTGATGTACCAGTACACCCCCTGGACAGGATGCTAGTCTATCTCCTGTTTCTGTAGCGTGAGGCAGCTTGATGTACCAGTACACCCCCTGGACAGGACACTAGTCTATCTCCTGTTTCTGTAGAGTGAGGCAGCTTGATGTACCAGTACACCCCCTGGACAGGATGCTAGTCTATCTCCTGTTTCTGTAGCGTGAGGCAGCTTGATGTACCAGTACACCCTCTGGACAGGACACTAGTCTATCTCCTGTTTCTGTAGAGTGAGGCAGCTTGATGTACCAGTACACCCCCTGGACAGGATGCTAGTCTATCGCAGGGCCTTACCCCCAGTCCATCTCCTTAATGCTGACTGCCAAGCAGAGACGTATCGGGTCCCATTTTTTCAGCCTTTGGTATGACTCGGCCGGCGATCGAACTCCCAACCTTCCGATCTCAGGGCAGACATTCTAACCAAAAGGCGTTGGTACAGATGCACTTTTTCTGTAACATTTAGGTAGCAGGTAGCTTAGTGGTTAAGAGCGTTGTGCCAGTAACCAAAAGGTCGCTGGTTCTAATCCTCGAGCCGACTAGGTGAAAAATCTGTCGATGTGCCCTTGAGCAAGGCACTTAATCCTAATTGCTCCTGTAAGTCGCTCTGGATAAGAGCGTCTGCTAAATGACTAAAATGTAAATGTAAGTCCCATTGAGTTCAGAAGACCAAGGGAGACCTGGCTGTATAGCTATGGATACAGACGGAAAGTGCTTCATCCAGCAGAGTACTCACTTGCAAACACTTAGTTTACTTCTCAGGAAAATGTATTTCTGATTCTGATCAAATGGGTGAAAGGAAGATGCATGGGAAAATCAATGGGAAATTGGCCTGGGGGATGAGAGAGGAGAGAAGAGCGTGGAGAGACGGGAGAGAAAGAGAGAGGGCGAGAGAGAGAGATTGACCTGAGGGATGAGAGAGGAGAAAGGAGAGAGAGAAGAGAGAGACGTGTGGCTTGGAAACAGAGAGAAACAAGTCACTTTCCAATCATGAGTTTTTCTCAGAACATTTAATTAAGCTGAGCGAACGGCAGAGGGACTGAGGGCCTGAGGCGGCCGCTGAGATGCCCGAATGAAAGACTCTGTTGTTGGCGGAGAGGAGGAAGACATGAAAGGGGGAAGAAAGAGATAGAGGGATTTTCAAAGAAAGAGAAAAGGGGGGATTGTCAATATTCTTCATATGTCTTGTGTATTCACACACTGAGACAGTGACGGATGATCTGCATATGGCTACAGCAGCATGCATTGATACATGGGATATCCACAGGTGTTCCACACAGGCTAGACACCTCACCTGATCTCAGAGCCTCAAATAGACAAATAGACAGACAGACAGACAAATAGACAGACAGACGGACGGACAGACAGACAGAAAGAAACACACACACACACACATACACACACTTACCCCCCCCCCCCCCCCACACACACACAGCCTGTGGTGGTTCCCAGTGGTGTAGCCAACGTGGGCAGCCCAATGTAACACAATGCCTCTCTGTCCTCCAACGAATGGTTCACAGCTCCACAACACACAACAGATCATTATGGGCCCCAGGACCCCCAACCCTCCACCACTTAGTCCCCAATACTGTCCCCTACTGAGCACACACACTAGCCCCTATTCCCTAACACTAGCCCCACTGCCCCACACAGCCCCACACAACCCCAGGGCAGAAACCAACAGCAGCAGAGGAGGGCTACAAAGCATGAAAGCAGCCCCCTGCCAGACAGCTCAGATTCTAGATCCTCTAGTCAGCCATTATGACTGACGGAGCCTGGAGAAAGGTCACCAGAGGTCACCCAGCTGGTCGTTTTTATGGATGTTGATGACAAGGGGGTGTGACACAGTGGCTAATTAACCGACATCAGTAGAGAGGGATGGAGGGAAGGAGGGAGAGAAGGAGGGAAAAATTGAGAGACGGCATAGAGATAGCGATAGAGATGGGGAAATGGCTCTTTGAACTGACATTAGTAGAGGAAGGAAAGAATGATGGAGGGGTGAGAAGGAGAGAGAGATAGCGATAGAGATGGGGAAGTGGCTTGTTAGAGCAGGAGAACACGTTTAATAAAATAATGGGAACGCTATACTGTAAATCCATTGTTTAGCTGGAATGGAATGTTCCTTTCCTTTATATTTGACTGTGATATGTGGTTGTCTCACCGAGCTATCTTATGATGAATGTACTTACAGTAAGTCGTTCTGGATAAGAGCTAAATGACTAAAATGTCAAATGTTTTACATACAGATCTCCTATTACTGTATTGAATTTTTTTAATTTTTATTTATTTAAACATTGATTTAAAAAATGTATCATTTGTAAATTTCTTTATGAAAAATGTCGTTATTTGTTACATTTGACTGTGTAAAACCTAGCAGTACTACTTACTTCTCTGAGAGTGAGGCGGATAGATAGCATTTTGCCAAAAAAATATATGATTATTTGTCTCTCTGAAATGAAACCATCAAGTGATAGATTTTAAAGAAATACATGTCTGTCATTGAACAATCCCATGCCACACCAAACTCTTTCATCATTTCTTTAAACAATAAAAGCTCATTTACCAACATTTATGAACATGAATATATAGTGTTTTGGAATGAAACTCATCATATAGAGAACGTAAAGTGTTCAGGTGGGCCTCAGCACTTCAGAAAATAAAGGTTTGGTGACCAGTCTTTAAAAAAAACTATGTTATGGTTTACTCTGATAATTTACCACATGAGGGAGCTGGTATACCGTACTCTCTCTTCCATTGGTCTGTTGTAGTGGAGCAGTCTTCACTGTCCCCTAGTGGTGAACTGGGTAGGTACAGTACATGACCGTGTTGCGTCAGCGAGCTGTTCCTCCTCTCCCTCCCTCTCTTTCTCTCTCCTCTCCCCTCTCTCTCTCTCTCTCCCTCCCCACTGCCCCTCGGCCTAGTATGTCCTCCTCCAGTCTGCATCTCTTTCTATTTCTATCTGCCCCTCTCTCCCTCACTCTCTGGGACGTTTTAAAAGACAACCTGCCAAATAAAAACTCTCTGTACTGAGCTATTTGAGTATGACACAGATTTTGGGTAATACCCCAGTTTTGGTTTAGAAAGAGAGAATCGTAAGAGAGACAGGTGTGTGTATGGGATTACCTCTGAGTCACTGAGCTAGAGAACAACAACCCCCTGCCTTCACTTCACATCACACACACACACACACACACACACACACACACACACACACACACACACACACACACACACACACACACACACACACACACACACACACACACACACACACACACACACACACACTTACACACACACACTTACACACACATACACACACACACACACACACACACACACACACACACATACACACACACACACCCACACACACAGACACACACTGCCCCAAACCGGGCCAACCAATGAGCAGTCAGAAGCAGGTGGACATCAACATGGGGTCAGTTTGACCTTGGACCTTTGGGACTGGTGTCTGATGGGAAAAAAAGAGTCTGAGAACAGAGCAGAGTGTGTCAACCCAACCAGAACAGCTACTGCTGCTTGTTTATTATTATTATTAGACATTTATTAATTCATACAAAACAGCATACAATTAAATTGTTAATTTTTTTAGATATTCATTTTGATAAAATACAGAATAAAGTGCTTGTTATTCTTTATCTGGACAATACATGTTATTTCCAACTCAGTTTCTGTTCAGGTTCCTTGTTTTTGCATCATAAAATATTTTCCAATTTTGGAATACATAGCTCATGTATCAAACATTAACAGTAATATACCTTAAGCAGGAAGTCAAAATGACCATGGTTTCTAATAGGTCTGTGATGATACCAGTATTGAAATATTTACTCCATGGCAAAAATGAAAACACGAAGCAGACCAAACTCTTTGGTTCTTAAAAAATGTATGTAAACTATTGGGTGCTATAGCTTGGAAAATAACTAAATGTGACTCTGAATGACAACATAATGATGTTTGTTTCCAACTTTACAGATGTTTTCCTAAAGAAGTGAAATCCGCTTCATGTTTTGTTTCCTTTCCACGATGCTAACCAGTATTGTGGTATTGGTATCATCCCAGCCCTAGTTTCTAAACATGGAAAATCATATATTTACAAACAGAAAATACTTTTTTAATACCACATGAACTTCATTTGTGGTTTTGAAAGTATTAATGACTCATGATGACTATCTGTAAATGAAAAAAACGGTACCAAGACTTGGTTGAATGGAACCAAAAGTCACTTCACAAAGAATCTTATTCCAGAGAATATATACAACGGAATATTGAATACAATAAGAATGCATTTAAATATTGCGCTATAAAATGCAAATTTAGACTAATGTACTGAACACAACTATGTTTAAAAACAAAAAGAAACTCAAGAGAATAGTAAGGTCATTCAACCTTCCTTTGTTGTTGTGCGGCAGAACAGTTCTAATTATTTTCTTCTTCTCTCTTCTCTTTGGTTGGATACACAAAAAGAGGATGTGTACCAAGGGCACATAGTTCATTCAGGACACTAGACATGAGAGTCTTCTATGACTGATTCACACTACATGGCCGACCCAAGCCATACTGTGCTGGCTTCAGGGCCGTAGCCAGGGTCTGAGTGTTAGTGAGGACATTTTAAAAAGTGCACGCTCATTTACTGCATTTCTATACAATTAAAAAACTCTAAAATGCTATTTGGAGAAGAGCAACAAAATAATTCCTCAGCCATTATCACTATGGTTTCTGTAGCTTCATTCACATCAGGCGATCTACAAACGCATAGCCTATTAGCTACACAATTAGCCGCTACACATGAACTCAACACCAGGATTAAAAACTATAATTTATTACATAGTGAGGGATCTGTTAGCAGTTTTTTATTAACAAATGGTAAACCATTACAAAAAAGTTCTGCGATTTTCCTGCAGTTCTACACATTTTACCATGACTTATGCCATGTTAATATGATATATGAGTGAGAGTGACTAACAAAATCAATGGGGGACCCCTGGAGGTCAGGGCCCCTGGGCATGTGCCCTGCGTGCCCAGTCAGTCATTCGGGTATGATTACTATAAGTTTAGTCTAGACTAACTAGACTCATTTACCTTTCTTTTTATTTATTTTTACTGACATGGGCTAATTGAGTGACTGTCAGGGAGTGACATATAACAAGAGGAAAACTGGCGCAGCCAAGTTTCAAAACCTTGTGCATAAATATACACTACCGTTCAAAAGTTTGGGGTCACTTAGAAATGTCCTTGTTTTCGAAAGAAAAGCAATTCTTTTGTCGATTAAAATAACATCAAATTGATCAGAAATACAGTGTAGACATTGTTAATGTTGTAAATGGCTATTGTAGCTGATTTTTTATTTATTATGCACTCACTAACTGTAAGTCGCTCTGGATAAGAGTGTCTGCTAAATGACTAAAATGTAAAAGGCTAATTGATCATTAGAAAACCCTTTTGCAATTATGTTAGCACAGCTGAAAACTGTTGTGCTGATTAAAGAAGCAATAAAACTGGCTCTAACCAGAATAGAAAGAGGAGTGGGACCTTCTAGGCAGAGTTGCAAAGAAAAAGCCCTATCTCAGACTGCCCATCTTAATCTTTTATTTTTATTGGCCAGTCTGAGATATGGCTTTCTTTGCAACACTGCCTAGAAGGTCAGCATCCCGGAGTCGCCTCTTCACTGTTGACGTTGAGACTGGTATTTTGCGGGTACTATATAATGAAGCTGCCAGTTGAGGACCTGTGAGGCGTCTGTTTCTCAAACTAGACACTCTAAGGAAATGTCTAAGTGACCCCAAACCTTTGAATAAATTAACTAGGTCTGGACCTCGTCCTCATATGTAGCTATGGCCCTGGCTGGCTTGGACATTTTCCTTTCACAATGTCCTTTCCAGCACGGTTCCAGAAACTATAGTGGATGTGTAACCAGGCCAGCGCAGGCTTGTCTTGTCTCAGTTTGACTCTATAGTGTGAATCAGTCACTACACTCCTGATTCCCTCCTGAAGCCCAGCGCATCAAGAGCTATAGCCGGCTGCAGCCTGTCAATCTGATTGTCCATGTCCAGCACACACAGCATGTTCATGTCCACCGCTACCTGGTCCTGAAACCTCTCCTGGAAAATGTCTAGCTGTACGTCCCTCTCCTCCCCCTCCCCGTCATCCCTCCCCCCCAGCATCACCCCCATCTCCCCCACCTCCTCCCCCTCCTCCTCCCCGCAGCACAGGGCCACCTCGTTCTCGTAGCAGAAGGCGCTGGGGGAGTGCGGAGGCAAGAGGTGGAGGCCGGAGGACTTGGGGCCGAGAGGGGACACTGACCGGGTAGAACTGGAGCCGGAGGCGGACGAGGGGGAGCGGGATCGACCCGTCATCTCCCGGAGCTCCCTGGCGCTGCAGTGTGGAGTAGCCGGCACCTCATAGGTCTTGTGGAAGCGGGAGTAGTCCACCTGGTAGCGGTGCTCCTTCTCGAAGACAACAGGCTCGAAGCGGTGGCCCCACAGGATCTCCCTGGCCAGGTAGGAGGAGCGGGCCTGGGTGGTCATGGCCGTGGCCTCCACCATCCCCTCCAGGATCACCACGATCTCAAAGTCCTCCGTCGCCAGGTCGGCGCTGCTCATACAGTACAGTGGGCTGTTCTCGTTGATCTCGTGGACCACGACCAGCGGAGACACCAGGAAGAGGCGGTCCAGGCCCTCGTCGTAGCCCACGTCGATGTCCGTCTGCTCCATGGGGAGGTACTCACCCTCAGCAGTGACGTGCGGCCGGATGAGCTGCGCCCGGACGTGGGCCTCCACGATGTGGCTTTTCCTCATGTTCCCCAGGCGAAACATCAGGCACAGCTTCCCGTCCCGCATGGAAATGACCGCGTGGTGCGAGAACAGCAAGGTCTGCGCCCGCTTCTTAGGTCGAACCATCTTGGCCATGATGGTTCCGATCATGAAGGAGTCGATGATGCAGCCCACAATGGACTGGACCACCACCGTAGCCACCGCCGCCGGACACTCCTCTGTGACGCAGCGGAACCCGTACCCAATGGTGGTCTGGGTCTCTATGGAGAAGAGAAAAGCCCCTACGAAGCCCTGGACGTGTAGGATGCAGGGCTTCCACTCCACCCCTCCTCCCTCCAAGCTGGCCAGAGGCCCCTCTCCCAGGCCGGGTCGAAGGTCGAAGTCCCCATGGGCCAGGGCCACGCCCCAGAAGACCACACCGAAGACGAACCAGGAGAGAAGGAAGGTAGAGGTGAAAAGGAGCAGCATATAGCGCCAGCGGATGTCCACGCAGGTGGTAAATATGTCGGCCAGGTAGTGTTTCGTCTTGTCTTCCATGTTGTGGAAAACCACGTTGCACTGGCCGTTCTTCTTCACAAAGCGGCTCCGGACATGGTTGGGCCCCGCCGTGGAGATCTGGCGGCCATTGTGGACAGGCTCCGTTGCTCGCAGGGCTAATGAGCTGCCGCCTCCTCCTCCTCCTTCTGACCCTCCACCACCACCACCACCACCCCCTCCGCCCCCCATCCCCCTCCCAGTCAGGGTGTGGTGCATCAGGGGACCATGGCCGTTGTGGAGGCCCAGGGTGGAGATCTTGAAGTGGTCTTCATCGGTGGCTACGATGCTGTATCTGATGTGAAACAAAAACCACAACAAAATACATGAGTTTAGAGAGGAGGGTGAAGGAGATAGATATGGCAGGTTTAAGAGATAAAGTCCCAGTGCAGTCAAAAACATGACTTTCCTGTGTTTTATACTCTGAGTATACCAAACATTAGGAACACCTTCCTAATATTAAGTTGCATGGCCTCTACAAGTTGTGAAAAGCGCTCCACAGGAATGCTGGATAATGTGGACTCCAATGCTTCCCACTGTTGTGTGAAGTTGGCTGGATGTCCTTTGGGTGGTGGGCCATTCATGATACACACGGGAAACTGTTGAGCATGAAAAACCCAGCAGCTTTGCAGTTCTTGACACAAACTGGTGCGCCTGGCACCTACTACCATACCCCGTTCAAAGGCACTTAAATATTTGTTCCTGCCCATTCACCCTCTGAATGGCACACATACACAATCCATGTCTCAATTGTTTCAAGGCTTAAAAATCCTTCTTTAACCTGTCTCCTCCCCAGCTTTCACCTGGTCAGTCTATGTCATGGAAAGAGCAGGTTTCCTTAATGTTTTGTACACTAAGTGTAAATATTTCCACACTATGAGGTTGGAATAATACTGTGAAATTGTGACAATTATGATAATGTGCTTTTAGTGTAAGAGCTGTTTGAAAAGACCGCCTGAAATTTCACCGTGTTTTGCTTGGATGGAGTTTTGGCCTGACTGGCAACATCACTAGGCGGTAAATTAGTTAATATGCTGATAAGAAAGAGAGTTCCAAACCTTTCAGCCAATAACAGCTAGTTTTCAGTTTCCCCCTCCACACTCAGACCACTCCCAGACAGTCCTAGCAAAAATGTTGCTTGAGAAATTACTCTCAGTAAGGTTACCCAGAAATGATTTGATATTGGGATAAAAACAGCTGCTTTGGACCTTTAAAGGTGAACTATGCAGAAATTGCTCCATCATTTTCTGGTTGCTAAAATTCAAATAGTTTGCTAATTTCAGTTTATGTGACAACACAAGCAGTCAATGTGTAGAGAATCATTGTACCATCTAAATCATTGTGAAATATATTTTCCATAACCAAAAATATAATATTTTGAGCTGTTTGAAGCTGGTGTACAAAACCGAAAGTAAAAGACGCAAAAACGAAACTTAAGCACAGGAAGCATAGCAATATCGCACATAGAACAGATCTACTGCTTCTTAGACTTGCTTTCAATGAGAATGACAGATCTATAACTCACATTTCTATGTGAATTTGGTCGGGTTGCCCAAAAGGTGACATATTACAGCTTTAAGACTGAAGAGTTAAAATTGAGTACAGAGCAGCGAATACCAGGTTTCTTTTATAACATTCCAAGAAGAATAGCTAATAGTCCAAGAATAGACAACAAGGACAGGCTTTTAGAGGCAGAAAAAGGGGCAGAAAATGAGCTGATTGTCCTATTCCCCAGTCCTACCTGTTGACTCGCACCGCTCCCATGGCACCAGTGATCATCAGGCTGTGTCTGTGTGGGAAGAAATCAGGGCCGCGGTGGCCAGTGCCAACCATTAAAAGAGACCAGGTTGGTAGGAGGGTGTGGGCAGAGGGCAGAGGGGGGCAGGAGGACAGCAGCCTCA
>NW_028158475.1:0-17500 GCF_964263955.1 Coregonus lavaretus | reverse complement strand
TATTTGTATTGGCGTCGGCAATGTCTCTTTTTTTGCAGGGAAATATAGTTAGTTACAGTATTTCAGACAGACCACAATTATATGCAACTCGATAGTTTCTATGGAAACCTTTCTTATTTCCTATCTCTCTCTTACTTGTCTCTCAAGCAAACATTTCTCTGAAATTATACCTTTGAACCGATTTATTTTTAAAACCCAAGTTCTCTTCAGCCAGAAGAGGTGGGTGTTCAATGTACCTAGAGAGAGGGGAAGAGAAAGACAGAGAGAGAGAGATAGGGAGAGAGAGGGGGGGGGGGGGGGGGGGACAGAGAGAGGAAGAGAGAGAAAGAGAGAGAGATGGAGAGCGAGATCGTAGAACGGGGTGAATCAACAGTGTAGGTCAAGGTCAAGAGGGATTAGGGGCTCTATCCCTGAAGCGTCACAGATTGCGCTATAGAAATGTAAGGGTACTTTTCGATTGAGCCGACATATGCAGCGTTTACCGTGAATGCAGTCTCAGCTAATGCGAGACAATTATGCTGCGAGTCAATGCGAGTCAATCAAGCTGCGAGTCAATGCGAGTCAATCACGCTGTAACACTGAACTTCCGCGATACAGATTGAATAGAGCCCTAAATGGAGTGGTAGTGGGGAAGGAATGCGTGGGTGGGTTTAGATTCTAGAAGACGGCAGAACAAGGATGATGCAACTAATTTACAAGAGGGAAATTATCTTTCTGTTTGTTTACTGTTGTTTTGAGTGGGAGTAGTTAGGCCTAAAAAAAATTGGAAAGACACAAGGAAAAGTTACAGTAGGAATATTTTTGATTTGTTGTTCAATCCAGGTAATTCTACTCTAGTCTACTCTACTCTACTCTACCATACTCTACTCTGTTCTATGTTATTATATTCTACTATATTCTACTCTACTCTATTCTATTCTATTCTACTCTACTCTATGCTATTCTGACTGAAACAAAGAGAAGGGAAGGTGGGATACTGCTTCCATTACACCTGCCCCACTGACAGAAATGAAATGACCATCTGTGTGTCTGTGTATTAATAACCTTAATCTGTCTGACTGAGGCTGGCTGGAGTAAGATATCACATAAGATATTAACACTTTTTCATAAGCACACCTTGCTCAAGGCATCAAACCACTGCTCCTGCATATCTATTTTTTTTCTCTCTCTCTCTCTCTCTCTCTCTCTCTCTCTCTCTCTCTCTCTCTCTCTCTCCTCTTTCCCTCTCTGTCTCTCGCTCTCCCTCTCTCTCGTTCCCTCTATCCCCCCCTCTCCTCTTTCCCTCTCTGTCTCTCGCTCTCCCTCTATCTCTCGTTCCCACTATCCCCCCCTTCTCTCTCTCTCTCTCTCTCTCTCTCTCATTCCCTCTATCCCCCCTTCTCTCTCTCTTGCTCTCTCTCTCCCTCATCCACCTTTCTCTCCTTCACCTCCATCTATTTCTCATTTTTTCACCTGCACCTGCTTTTGGGAGATTTTTAGGTCAGCAACATGAGTTAAAATTTGACATGCGGCCAAAATAATAAACAATATCCTTAAAAAGCCTTATAAGTTTCATTATTAAATGTAAATGTAGTGTTTGAACTGACACAAGCTATTTTGTGTTTTCCTTAGACTCTGCTCCAGTCCTGATGACTCCCTCCCGTACACGGTGAGAGCCAATTTATTTAGAAACAGGAGGCCGCCTCATTCCTCACAGCCAGCAGATCCAGGTCAATATGTTTTTAAGAAATGAGGCTGAAGAAAGAGAGGGACAGAATGGCCAGTGTTACTCTACAAGGGTGAATACATTACAGGCATAATAATTACATAACTAAGTCTATATTGATTTCAAATTAGGAAGAAAGACAGACTAGGAATTGAAGGCAAGTGATGCTGCATGCATATGAAGATCAGGCATGCTAAATGAACTCCCATCAAATTTAGAACAAACTGCAAAATGGGTACAGATCTCTATGTGAAAATGAGGGGGAATGAGGCACTTGGGTGGTGGATGGCAGTTTTTTTGGTCATATATATATATAGTTCAAATATTCGGCACAGCGGGGACTCATGATGTAACCTCAGTGGGGATGTTAGTCCAAATCTATCTCACTAAGTTCAGAGCAATGCGAAGGGACATTTGGTGACCTGTAAAAGAGCTATCTCTCAGATTTCTCCAGCGCTTCAACAAACCAAGGCATTGAGGCGTGTGGGTTCCACTTGAGTTTAATAAAGGGAAGCTTTTCCTCACAGGCAAAATGCTGGTCTTGCTTGTTAGATTAAAAAAGTTTGTAGCCTCTATGATTGGTCAGCTAGTCTAGGCCATTAGATGAGCAATGCAGTGCCATAAAAGATAAGTATATTTTAAATGCTCTCAGTTCGCTCAGTAGCCAATAGCATGTTTTTATTGCACTGAATTGGTACTGTTCCATCCCTTTAAGCTAGTTTCAATGTCAGCACCCCATGGAAATTTAATTAACATAATAATACAAATACCCATCAAAATCTGTCTGATTAAGATGGAGATATCTGTTTTTTCCATGGGCTGCATCTAAATCCACCGCATCCACCAATGGTGGTTTTCCGCATCTGTGGTGGAAGGTGGCCGAGCTACAGCGGTGTTTATCAGACCATGAGACATCCCGAAGATCGGTCTTCTCACAAAAACGTCTGTAGTGTCTGAACTAATATGACCACTCTATGGAAAGAAGAGACTCTCACAAACATGATGGTGTTCTCCGCTTTGCTCTATGACCCCCACAAGCCTCACAAGACTCTGAAGGTAGCCCATACCAGTTGAAAAAATGAATAGAAGTATACAGTGGCTTGCGAAAGTATTCACCCCCCTTGGCATTTTTCCTATTTTGTTGCCTTACAACCTGGAATTAAAATGGATGTTTGGGGGGTTTGTATCATTTGATTTACACAACATGCCTACCACTTTGAATATGCAAAAACATTTTTTGTGTGAAACGAACAAGAAATAAGACAAAAAAACTTGAGCGTGCATAACTATTCACCCCCTCCCCCCCCCCCCCAAAGTCAATACTTTGTAGAGCCACCTTTTGCAGCAATTAGAGCTGCAAGTCACTTGGGGTTTGTAAGCTTGACACATCTAGCCACTGGGATTTTTGCACATTCTTCAAGGCAAAACTGCTCCAGCTCCTTCAAGTTGGATGGGTTCCGCTGGTGTACAGCAATCTTTAAGTCATACCACAGATTGTGGCGGGTGATTTGGACGGAGTCAGACGCAGGAGGGTAAATCACAGAATAAATTGTTTATTCGGTAAGACAGCAGTACGCAGCAATGCGTAAAACACTCCAGTGCGGTAATACGGCGCACTGGAGAAAACAAGGCACACGGGTGAATATCCCAGTGATACAAAATACCATATAGCTCCACCGAGCTATAATAACCTCCACAATAAACAATCACACACAAAGACAAGGGGGGCAGAGGGAATACTCATACATGTACAGATGAGGGGATATGAACCAGGTGTGTGTAATAAACAAGACAAAACAAATGGAATGATGAGATGAGGAGCGGCAGAGGCTAGAAGGCCGGTGACGACGAACGCCGAAGCCTGCCCGAACAAGGAGAAGAGGCAGCTTCGGAGGAAGTCTTGACACAGATTCTCAATTGGATTGAGGTCTGGGCTTTGACTAGGCCATTCCAAGACATTTCAATGTTTCCCCTTAAACCACTCAAGTGTTGCTTTAGCAGTATGCTTAGAGTTATTGTCCTGCTGGAAGGTGAACCTCCGTCCCAGTCTCAAATCTCTGGAAGACTGAAACAGGTTTCCCTCAAGAATTTCCCTGTATTTAGCGCCATCCATCATTCCTTCAATTCTGATCAGTTTCCCAGTCCCTGCCGATGAAAAACATCCCCACAGCATGATGCTGCCACCACCATGCTTCACTGTGGGGATGGTGTTCTCGGGGTGATGAGAAGTGTTGGGTTTGCGCCAGACATAGCGTTTTCCTTGATGGCCAAAAAGCTCAATTTTAGTCTCATCTGACCAGAGTACCTTCTTCCATATGTTTGGGGAGTCTCCCACATAGCTTTTGGCGAACACCAAACGTGTTTGCTTATTTTTCTCTTTAAGCAATGGCTTTTTTCTGGCCACTCTTCCATAAAGCCCAGCTCTGTGGAGTGTACGGCTTAAAGTGGTCCTATGGACAGATACTCCAATCTCCGCTGTGGAGCTTTGCAGCTCCTTCAGGGTTATCTTTGGTCTCTTTGTTGCCTCTCTGATTAATGACCTCCTTGCCTGGTCTGTGAGTTTTGGTGGGAGGCCCTCTCTTGGCAGGTTTATTGTGGTGCCATATTATTTCCATTTTTTAATAATGGATTTAATGGTGCTTCGTGGGATGTTCAAAGTTTCAGATATTTTTTTATAACCCAACCCTGATCTGTACTTCTCCACAACTTTGTCCCTGACCTGTTTGGAGAGCTCCTTGGTCTTCATGGTGCCGCTTGCTTGGTGGTGCCCCTTGCTTAGTGGTGTTGCAGACTCTGGGGCCTTTCAGAACAGGTGTATATATACTGAGATCATGTGGCACTTAGATTGCACACATGTGGACTTTATTTAACTAATTATGTGACTTCTGAAGGTAATTAGTTGCACCAGATCTTATTTAGGGGCTTCAGAGAAAAGGGGGTGAATACATATGCACGCACCACTTTTCCATTATTTATTGTTTAGAATATTTTGAAACAAGTAATTTTTTTCATTTCACTTCACCAATTTGGACTATTTTGTGTATGTCCATTACATGAAATCCAAATAAAAATCAATTTAAATTACAGGTTGTAATGTAACAAAATAGGAAAAACGCCAAGGGGGATGAATACTTTTGCAAGGCACTGTAAATGGAAGTAGTTTAGTGCCCCAACAATTGGTTAAATATGGGTAGAAAATAATAATATATACTTTCCTGATCTTTCTTAAATCTCTCAGATATAGGACATACACTTTAAAACAAATTTCTTTTAGATTTGTTTTTCTATCTTTTTTTACACTTATCTATTATTCAATGCATTTCTATGGGCTAATAGCAGTAAGGCCAAATTCAATGTTTGATTAAATCATTTTTTAAATATATATTTTGTTTATACCTAAAGGGGTACTAACATTCAAAATTAAATAGCTAAATGATCCATGGTATGACCATCTTAAAACAAAACAATCCCACCCCCCCAGACTCTTAAGGAAGTTGATGCTTGAAATGTAATTTAGGAGAATGAAATGCTCTATGAAAGCTTTTATACAGTACTTACAATATTGTATTTTGATGATCTGGTTCTATTTTGCCCTTGCGTGTGACTTGTATGAGTCATTCTACTACCAAAGATATGCATATTTAAGAACGTTTAATCACTAAGATACATCCATTAAAATACAGTCTATTTACATTTATAGAAGTCAGTCATGCCAACTTCAAGTTGGTGGGATGCTGAACTTTACTTAGGCGATCATATTTCCATGGTTACTAAATCTCTTCTCACCATGGCAACTGTCGCCTGAGCAACAGAGTGTAGCTATGCAACTAGGACGCTCAGTGGAAAAAGGATTTGGGCAGAAATAACTCCCTGCAACATTTTCTTGCCAAACATGCTATTATTAATATCCTGAGGGTGACATTTCATTTGAAAGATTTTTAGGGGTTAACTTTTCAAAACTACAATTTCTGAGAGTGCAATTAATCATACACAACTTTGGGTATAGCTAATCTGAGCTTGAATTGAGACTATTCCACACAGTGATAAATTGGCCCTGTTACAGGATCCGGAGCAGTGAGCGTTCGCTTCACCTATTTAAACATACAGTACATCTATAAATACACAGCCTTTATAGTCTACAGTCTACGCTGAGCATGCAGCGTGCATGACAAGTGACAGTATATGATCCACTGAGAGACTGTGGGAATAGTCTGTCTTTGTAAATGTGTGTGCATGTGTGCCTGTGTGTGCTACCTGGCCTTCCAGTAAGATCCTGATGACACTGCTGGCCCCCTCTGCTGGCTTCTCTGGACAGTGCTGGCCCCCTCTGCTGGCTTCTCTGGACAGTGCTGGCCCCCTCTGCTGGCTTCTCTGGACAGTGCTGGCCCCCTCTGCTGTCTTCTCTGGACAGTGCTGGCCCCCTCTGCTGTCTTCTCTGGACAGTGCTATCCCCCTCTGCTGGCTTCTCTGGACAGTGCTGTCCCCCTCTGCTGGCTTCTCTGGACAGTGCTGTCCCCCTCTGCTGGCTTCTCTGGACAGTGCTGTCCCCCTCTGCTGGCTTCTCTGGACAGTGCTGTCCCCCTCTGCTGGCTTCTCTGGACTGCTGTCCCCAGTGGACGAGATCACCTGAAAGAGACACTAATAGGCCTAATAATATAATATACTGTATATCTATGGAAACAGCTTTGTTTTCAGCATAGTACAGCCGATATTCTATTCTATACACACACAAAGGGCCCCTAGACAGGTTACATATGGGAGGCTAGACACTGTAAATACTCCTTTCTGTTTCCTCAGGTAGGTAGTGACATAGATACTCTAATAGCCTACCTGCCCTGGAACATAAAGGACCCACCTGGCATTTTGAGGAGAAATACGTCCAATGGTTTCGACTCATTTCGTACCATGTTTTTTTTTTCAGTACGGTATACAATTTAAACTGGTTTATTTTTCATCTGTTAACCTTGTGTTTGAATATACTTTAATGGCAACTCAAGATTCAACATGTATTTATTGTTCCCCAGTAGATGGCCACTCTGTGGTCCAGTCTATGTCTGTCCTACCATGCAGTGCCTGTTCTAGTAAACAGTGTTTTACAGGTGACCGCTCGTGCTTGTCTGTAACCCTCAGAGCAGCCATCTGTAAAACAGGCTCACCACATGACATCTGTCCAGTGGAGCCAGTTGCATATTTCACTCTCTAAAGCTGATGACATCTGATACACACCTTTGGGGCCAATGGGCCATGTTGGCTCCAATGAGAGTCAATTGATATTTAACATGACAAAAGACAGAGCCACAATGGCAGTTATACCCACGCCAGTTTCACCCAGACCTGGATGAGTTCTGAGAGTATGAAGGATATGACCTGTGCTGGTTACTTTGCAGATACAAATGAACTTGGAGTTAACAGTCAAAAGGTATTTAAAAATTATAGAAATACCTTTAAAGTGTTTTTAATATTATAATCCAAATAAAATAAAATATATTGGTCACATACACATGGTTAGCAGATGTTATTGCGAGTGTAGCAAAATGCTTGTGCTTCTAGTTCTGACAGTGCAGTAATATCTAGCAAGTAATATCTAACAGTTCTACAACAAATATCTAATACACACAAATCTAAGTAAAGGAATGGAATAAGAATATATAAATATATAGATGAGCAAAGTCATTGTCAGAGCGGCATAGGCTAAGATGCAATAGATAGTATAGAATACAGTATATACAGTTGAAGTCGGAAGTTTACATACACTTAGGTTGGAGTCATTAAAACTCGTTTTTCAACCACTCCACAAATTTCTTGTTAACAAACTATAGTTTTGGCAAGTCGGTTAGGACATCTACTTTGTGCATGACACAAGTAATTTGTCCAACAATTGTTTACAGACAGATTATTTCACTTATAATTCACTGTATCACAATTCCAGTGGGTCAGAAGTTTACATACACTAAGTTGACTGTGCCTTTAAACAGCTTGGAAAATTCCAGAAAATGTTGTCATGGCTTTAGGAGCTTCTGATAGGCTAATTGACATCATTTGAGTCAATTGGAGGTGTACCTGTGGATGTATTTCAAAGCCTACCTTCAAACTCAGCGCTTCTTTGCTTTACATCATGGGGAAATCAAAAGCAATCAGCCAAGACCTCAGAAAAAGAATTGTAGACCTCCACAAGTCTGGTTCATCCTTGGGAGCAATTTCCAAACGCCTGAAGGTACCATGTTCATCTGTACAAACAATAGTATGCAAGTATAAACACCATGGGACCACGGAGGCATCATACTGCTCAGGAAGGAAACACGTTCTGTCTCCTAGAGATGAACGTACTTTGGTGCGAAAAGTGCAAATCAATCCCAGAACAACAGCAAAGGACCTTGTGAAGATGCTGGAGGAAACAGGTACAAAAGTATCTATATCCACAGCAAAACGAGTCCTATATCGACATAACCTGAAAGGCCGCTCAGCAAGGAAGAAGCCACTGCTCCAAAACCACCATAAAAAAGCCAGACTATGGTTTGCAACTGCACATGGGGACAAAGATCGTACTTTTTGGAGAAATGTCCTCTGGTCTGATGAAACAAAAATATAACTGTTTGGCCATAATGACCACCGTTATGTTTGGAGGAAAAAGGGTGTGGGTTGCAAGCCGAAGAACACCATCCCAACCGTGAAGCACGGGGGTGGCAGCATCATGCTGTGGGGGTGCTTTGCTCCAGTAGGGACTGGTGCACTTCACAAAATAAATGGCATCATGAGGAAGGAAAATTATGTGGATGTATTGAAGCAACATCTCAAGACATCAGTCAGGAAGTTAAAGCTTGGTCGCAAATGGGTCTTCCAAATGGACAATGACCCCAAGCATACTTCCAAAGTTCTGTGTGAACTGGCCATCACAAAGCCCTGACCTCAATCCTATAGAACATTTGTGGGCAGAACTGAAAAAGCATGTGCGAGCAAGGAGGCCTACAAACCTGACTCAGTTACACCAGCTCTGTCAGGAGGAATGGGCCAAAATTCACCCAACTTATTGTGGGAAGCTTGTGGAAGGCTACCCGAAACGTTTGACCCAAGTTAAACAATTTAAAGGCAATGCTACCAAATACTAATTGAGTGTATGTAAACTTCTGACCCACTGGGAATGTGATGAAAGAAATAAAAGCTGAAATAAATAATTATCTCTACTATTATTCTGACATTTTACATTCTTAAAATAAAGTGGTGATCCTAACTGACCTAAGACAGGGAATTTTTACTAGGATTAAATGTCAGGAATTGTGAAAAACTGAGTTTAAATGTATTTGGCTAAGGTGTATGTAAACTTCCGACTTCATCTGTACATATGAGATGGGTAATACAAGATATGTAAACATTATTAAGTGGCATTATTAAAGTGGCCAGTGATTTTAAAGTCTGTATGTAGGCAGCAGCGCCTCTGTGTTAGTGATGGCTGTTTAACAGTCTGATGGCCTTGAGATAGAAGCTGTTTTTCAGTCTCTCGGTCCCAGCTTTGATGCACCTGTACTGACCTCACCTTCTGGATGATAGCGGGGTGAACAGGCAGTGGCTCGGGTGGTAGTTGTCTTTGATTATCTTTTTGGCCTTCCTGTGACATCGGGTGCTGTAGGTGTCCTGGAGGGCAGGTAGTAAGACCTGCATGACAAAGACAGATTATACTTTTAAGGCTTTGTGTTTCTTTCATTAACAAAATGGCGGTGGGTTACTGTGTTATGGTTACAGTATTGTGTGTCAAACTATTTTTGGACAGAGCTGTAAAGGTATAGCCTACCATCAGCAATGGTTTCTGTTTCACTCAGTCACTGTCTTAGGTAAGTGTTGCTTCACCTCAAGGAACCCAGAGGATGTTGTTTGGCCACAACCAAGAGATGAAGTTACCTACTACCTGAAGCATTCCGTTGAATTCCGTTACAGTGTAAAGACCGCTACAGGTCAATGCATGAAATTACTGATATGGCCCATATTCTACTTCAGAATGCAATTCTAAAGATGTAAGATCTTAATTTGATCAGTTAGTAATTTCCACTTTTAAATTTCAGACTTCATTTGCCCTAAGGAAAAATGTATCAACCCCTACAAAAATGTCCATTAATTATCATCCACATAATAATTCACATTTCCTGTTGCTGGAGGATTATTTTCCTGCTGTAGCAAACTGGCTCAAATTAAGTTCCTATGTCTGTATAGTGTTGCTCTTGACATACTGCATTACTATGTGCCATCTATACAGTATATGGTTTGATTGGTTATTCCACCTCTAATCAGAATGCACCATCTTTGTGTAGGTGGATTTTGTAATAGTGCATCATTGCACTGGGCCGTACCATCAGAGTAAAATAGGGGTGGTCTCCTGATCTGAGGATCCATCATGCCTCTCTATGCTGACAACTATTACTGCCACCAGTTCCAACCCAACACCTTTGACCCCTTCTGCTGTGGTTCCTGCCTACGCCCGGGACACATGCACGTGAACACTACCTCACAGGTGTGCCAGGTAGGAGGGGCTAGTGTTGAGGGAAATGGACGATGGACGGCTAATGACTGTTAAAGTGTAATTGGGTTTGGAAAACGTCTGGATTATTACCTTTGCTGTACAGTAAGTTGCGGTATACGTTTGAAACACTTCCAAAATCTTTCATTTGATCTTCCCAAGTGGCAGTATGAGGAGTAACCAGTTCTGAATGAAACAAAGGCACATATTAAACAACATGATGATGCAATGAACACAAATAAAGCCACCAAGTGAGGTAATTATAACATAAGATATACTGTAGGTGTGATGAGGACTGACAAACACACAGGTTGGCGTTTCATTATATTATGATTCTATCATTAATTAATGAAAAGCTCATTTGCATCCCTTGGGGGAAAGATAGTAATCTAATCTGCTCACATAACACATTGCACACAAGCACACACACACAAGCACACACAGAACACACACACAAGCACACGTACACACACAACACACATACAAGCACACACACACACGCACCCACACACACAACACCAGCCCACCTAACTGAACTCTAAGGATGGACCTGTACCAGAAATACACTTCTACTAATTTTACTGTCATTTGAATAATCCTTTCATTTCAAAATAACAGAATATACCAGATAGAAATACATGCCTGCTCACAACACAACATAGAGATCAAAAGTCAAAAGAGAAGAAAGAGGTGACTTTTGTGCGTTGTAGGGAGGGCAAGAACTGAAAGAGGGATCAATATAGGGTTGAGAAGTGGATGGGTGCATTCTGGTAGTGGAAGAGCAACAGACCAATGAAATAATGATGAGCAAGGCCAGGGAGAGGCTAGGTTGTGTTACCGTCGTCCGCGCAGGCCTAATGTATTAGCTCAGGTAGATAAGGTGAAGAGAGGAGAGGAAGATGGGGGAGGCGAGAGAGGGGGAGGAGACAGAGGGGGGGGAGACAGAGGGGGAGAAGAGAAGTTGCTGTTGCCACTTGACGTCTTAACAGCAGATTTGTAAAGGGACGTCCAAGGAAGCTCTGCAAGCAGGTGAAGTAAGAAGTTTGCATTTTGTTTTAGATGTGATGAGTTATACGGAAAGTTTGCTTATTTTCATTTGTGCCACAGGCAGACATTTTGTTTTAAGTTTGTTTACTTTACTTGTTGGTGCTTTCTCACATGTTTGTTGAATTGACATAGAGAGTGATTGCAACTCATTCATTTAATGAATCTTTAAGCATTGTAATGTCATTGGTCACACTAGGTAATGACTGTCTTACCACAGAGATACCTGTAGATAAAGTATATATCTATAGTGTAAACACTGCAGCATGTTTGAATTTGTTTGATTTGCCTCCAACTGTATTTTCATACGTGTTGCTATGTAACTTTCTGAAAACACAACAGAATTACATACTTTGTGTACCAAGCCTTAAAAGTGACTTTTACACATTTCAGATGGCCTGCTGAATTGACAAAGCCATTGACCAGTTTGACATTCTCTGAATTATTAACGATTGGTCGAAATGTGTCTCGTTCCATGAATCAGGACAACCATCACTTCCTGTCTGAGGTGGCCAGCTACAGTGATGACACCAGGAGCGTCTGGACCTATCAGGAGAGCCTAACTCACACTCCTAGCCCTGACTGGGAACTCAATATCTGTGACTCTGACACGGTACACAGGTGAGTGTGAGTGTCATTGGCAGCTGACTTTGGTAACATTACATTAAGGTATACTTAATACCCTCTTAAGGATCAGACCATTTTTTTCAATTTTTGCCTAAAATGACATACCCAAATCTAACTGCCTGTAGCTCAGGACCTGACGCAAGGATATGCATATTCTTCATACCATTTGAAAGGAAACATTTTGACGTTTGTGGAAATGTGAAATTAATGTAGGACAATATAACACATTAGATCTGGTAAAATATTTACATTTACATTTACATTTTAGTCATTTAGCAGACGCTCTTATCCAGAGCGACTTACAGGAGCAATTAGGGTTAAGTGCCTTGCTCAAGGGCACATTAACGTCATTTAGCAGACGCTCTTAGCCAGAGCGACTCACAAATTGGTGCGTTCACCCTATAGCCAGTGGGATAACCACTTTACAATTTGGGGCGGGGGGGGGGGGGGGGGGGGGGGGGGTTAGAAGGAATACTTTATCCTATCCCAGGTATTCCTTAAAGAGGTGGGGTTTCAAATGTCTCCGGGGTGTGGTGAGTGACTCCGCTGTCCTGGCGTCGTGAGGGAGCTTGTTCCACCATTGGGGTGCCAGAGCAGCGAACAGTTTTGACTGGGCTGAGCGGGAGCTATGCTTCCGCAGAGGAAGGGGAGCCAGCAGGCCAGAGGTGGATGAACGCAATGCCCTCGTTTGGGTGTAGGGACTGATCAGAGCCTGAAGGTACAGAGGTGCCGTTCCCCTCACTGCTCCATAGGCAAGCACCATGGTCTTGTAGCGGATGCGAGCTTCAACTGGAAGCCAGTGGAGTGTGCGGAGGAGGGGGGTGACGTGAGAGAACTTGGGAAGGTTGAACACCAGACGGGCTGCGGCATTCTGGATGAGTTGTAGGGGTTTAATGGCACAGGCAGGGAGGCCAGCCAACAGCGAGTTGCAGTAGTCCAGACGGGAGATGACAAGTGCCTGGATTAGGACCTGTGCCGCTTCCTGTGTAAGGCAGGGTCGTACTCTCCGAATGTTGTAGAGCATGAACCTGCAGGAGCGGGTCACCGCCTTGATGTTGGCGGAGAACGACAGGGTGTTGTCCAGGGTCACGCCTAGGCTCTTCGCACTCTGGGAGGAGGACACAGCGGAGTTGTCAACCGTGATGGCGAGATCATGGAACGGGCAGTCCTTCCCCGGGAGGAAGAGCAGCTCCGTCTTGCCAGGGTTCAGCTTGAGGTGGTGATCCGTCATCCATACTGATATGTCTGCCAGACATGCAGAGATGCGATTCGCCACCTGGTTATCAGAAGGGGGAAAGGAGAAGATTAGTTGTGTATCGTCAGCGTAGCAATGATAGGAAAGGCCATGTGAGGATATGACAGAGCCAAGTGACTTGGTGTATAGGGAGAAAAGGAGAGGGCCTAGAACTGAGCCCTGGGGGACACCAGTGGTGAGAGCACGTGGTGCGGAGACAGCTTCTCGCCACGCCACTTGGTAGGAGCGACCGGTCAGGTAGGACGCAATCCAGGAGTGAGCCGCGCCGGAGATGCCCAGCTCGGAGAGGGTGGAGAGGAGGATCTGATGGTTCACAGTATCAAAGGCAGCAGACAGGTCTAGAAGGACAAGAGCAGAGGAGAGAGAGTTAGCTTTAGCAGTGCGGAGAGTCTCCGTGACACAGAGAAGAGCAGTCTCAGTTGAATGACCAGTCCTGAAACCTGATTGGTTTGGATCAAGAAGGTCATTCTGAGAGAGATAGCAAGAGAGTTGGCTAAAGACGGCACGCTCAATAGTTTTGGAAAGAAAAGAAAGAAGGGATACTGGTCTGTAGTTGTTGACATCAGTGGGGTCGAGTGTTGGTTTTTTGAGAAGGGGAGCAACTCTCGCTCTCTTGAAGACGGAAGGGACATGGCCAGCGGTCAAGGATGAGTTGATCAGCGAGGTGAGGTAGGGGAGAAGGTCACCGGAGATGGTCTGGAGAAGGGAGGAGGGGATGGGGTCAAGCGGGCAGGTTGTTGGGCGGCCTGCAGTCACAAGTCACAGGATTTTATCTGGAGAGAGAGGGGAGAAAGAAGTCAAAGCATAGGGTAGGGCAGTGTGAGCAGGACCAGCAGTGTCATTAGACTTAACAAACGAGGATCGGATGTTTATCATCTTTGAAATGCAAGAGAAAGGCTAAAAAAGTATGAAAAAAAGTAATAATGTATGCACTCACTAACTGTAAGTCGCTCTGGATAAGAGTGTCTGCTAAATGACTAAAAATTTAACTGTAAAGGCCACAATATAATATTGCAGTTTAGGCGCAATTTAGATTTTGGCCACTAGATGGCAGCAGTGTGTGTGCAAAGTTTCAGATTGATCCAGTGAAGCGTTGCAATACTGGACTATTTTGTATCAAGTCTGCCCAAATGTGCCGAATTAGTCAATTGATACATTTTCAAATACATAACTATAGAGTACATACAAAAATGATATGGTAATACAAAATGTAAGTTTTACACACTCCCAGGAATGTCATACATGATTGCTCATTAGCTTATACACTAACTTTCACACATCTAGATGGCCGGGCGGGGTGGGTGTGGAGCCAGAGACAGCAAGGCTTCAAACTGTAGAACCCAGTTCCCTACATTTGAATATAAAAATGGATTTTATCAAACAAAACTATGCTACATTTTATCTCTGGGACCTCAGGATGACAAATCTGAGCAAGATTACTAAATGTAAGTACATTATTTACCTTCAGAGGTGAATATATCAAACCAGTTGCCGTGAAGTGTTTTGTTGTTGTGCACTCTCCTCAAACAATAGCATGGTATTTTTTCACTGTAATAGCTACTGTACATTGGACAGTGCAGTTAGATTAACAATAATTTAAGCTTTCTGCCCATATAAGACATGTCTATGTCCTGGAAAGTTTGCTGTTACTTACAACAATCATGCTAATCACATTAGCGCACGTTAGCTCAACCGTCCTGTATACGGGACACCGATCCCGTAGAGGTTAAAGTGATTTATAAAACTTTAATAAACAGTTATAAAACATTATATTTGAAGGAAATTCTACAATCAGGTAGTGATTTCTCATAAACTAGTTCTACAGTACATTGTGCCAAACTCATAGAGTGTGTACCCTAACCAATGTCCCTCATGCCCTTCCTTTATACCTCCACCCAGCAGTCAGGAGGACCAGTGGGACTTCCTGCCAGACCCAGGGAGGAGTGGCTCTAGCAACCCAGCAGGGTGCTGTGTGACCGGGCCAGAGATGACCCGGGTGGACCCGTCTCCCCACAGACCACCACACAGCTCCCTGATGGAGGAGAAGAGAGGCCGGGAGAGGTTCAGGCGACCCTCAGGTCTGACCAGGTCACAGTATTACAGACAGACATTTTGTCTGTGACTGCTGCTACAATTTTCATTCAATTCAATTTCAATTCAAAATGGTATTGTCCATTTTCAGTTAAACATTTGAATGTGTCTTTGCTTTCCATTTGAGCTCAATCTACCATGCCATGTCCCAACTCCTCACTTCCAGGATCAAGAGGAGAGAGTGGCTACTTCTCTCCAGACAGGAAAGCCTTATTTGACGGTGGTCCCCAGGCTCAGGTGGAGGGTGTATCCAAACGACCTTACCGGCACTATGAGAGGGGCCATCCGCTCCCCAGCAACCACAGCCCAGAACCCAAAGCCTCCATCCCCTACCGGAACGTGAATCTCGGAATTCCATCCCAAAGGAGAAGCGATGAAACGTTCCAGCAGGAGACCTGGAGGAGCGAGTCTCCGCAGAGGTACACCTATCATTCCAACTTCAGACGTGGTGGCACTGATTCTCAAGACCAGTCTCCTAGCCCTCGCTCCCCATGCCCAAATTGGTATAAACTGGCTGACTCTCGATCTGCGTCCTCCCAACGTAGAAGCTCCCATTCCAAAAGTCACACTCCTTCTCACGCTCCGTCTCACGCTCCATCTCGCTCCTCGTCTCGCCATCAGTCAGGACGGTCCAGTCCCTCTCACAGACGAGGGTCTGTCATGTCTCGCCACCCCTCCCCGTCCCGAAACACGGCCTCCTACAAACACACTGACTCCTCCCCTGTAAGTAATGGTAAAACAGATCATTACGCCAATGGGAATGACCAAGAGTCAAGAGAGTCAAGGGAGTCAAGAGAGTCAAGAGAGCTAAGAGAGTCAAGAGGGTCAAGGGAGTCAAGGGAGTCAAGAGAGCCAAGAGAGCTAAGAGAGTCAAGAGAGCCAAGAGGGTCAAGGGAGTCAAGAGGGTCAAGACGTCCCTCCCACAGCTCAAACAGTCACAGTTTGGACTCTGAAAAACTCTACAAAAATCTTGACTCCATCTCTCGACGTGACTCTTCAGCCTTGCAGCCAAACTCCTACGAAGGGTCTCGAAGCCCCCGGCCCAGAACATATAAAAACCCTTCTCCAACCACTCGCAGTCGTGATAGTCGTGAATGCTCTCCCCCTAGAAGTGGCTATGGTACACACAGCCATTCACCCCAAAGAGAAACCAAGCATAGCGACACCAGACCTGACACAACACAGAGCTACTCAAGGAGACCAGAGAGGGTCGCTAGAGAGGAACGGACAGAGATGCACCCCCCTAAAACCAACCCCAGCCCCCCTCAAGGCTCCTGGTGTGGCTCCTCCCACTCCCTACTAAGCTCTGCCCTCTCTTGTAGCTCCTCCCCACCACGACTAGGCATCGACTCCCAGCTGCTTGCCAATTCGTTGAAACCCCACGCTGCGACCGTGGAAACGAATGACAGGCCAATCAGTGATAGGAGCAAGAGTCCTCTAAAGCGGGGCCTGGAGTACCTGTTGACCCGAGAGGAGCCCAAGAGAACCGCCTCAGTGGACTCCCAGGGGATGACCATAGAGGACTACGTCATTCTGGCTGACATCCCCAGACTGGACCTGGGGTCAGAGGGAGAGGGGGGAGAGGTGGTACTGGGCCAGAGGAGGAGGACCCAGAGCCCCAGCCCACGTAGAGACCAGAGGCACAGGACACCCAGGTGAGTGGGGAGACTGGAGAGGAGACAAGAGGGACATTATAGAGAGAGAGAGGGAGGAGGGAGAAAAGAGAGAAGCGAGAGAAGAGAGGACAGGGAGGAAATGAGCAATCATGGTGGTGGCGTTATAATTAGAAGAAGGGCATTTCTGGAAGTTTTGGAGGGCAGAGGAAGTATGATAAATGACTATGCCTATTGTAAGGGCCTACTGCATGTACAGCATATTGTAAGGGCCTACCGCATGTACAGCATATTGTAAGGGCCTACTGCATGTACAGCATATTGTAAGGGCCTACTGCATGTACAGCATATTGTAAGGGCCTACTGCATGTACAGCATATTGTAAGGGCCTACCGCATGTACAGCATATTGTAAGGGCCTACTGCATGTACAGCATATTGTAAGGGCCTACCGCATGTACAGCATATTGTAAGGGCCTACCGCATGTACAGCATATTGTAAGGGCCTACCGCATGTACAGCATATTGTAAGGGCCTACCGCATGTACAGCATATTGTAAGGGCCTACCGCATGTATAGCATATTGTATGGGCCTTCCGCATGTACAGCATATTGTAAGGGCCTACCGCATGTACAGCATATTGTAAGGGCCTACCGCAT